>NW_007728792.1:46898-180405 GCF_000696425.1 Galeopterus variegatus | reverse complement strand
AGTGAGCCACGGGCCAGCCCTAGAAATAGAAATAATTTTTTTTTAATAAGATGATCAGTAAGGGGATCCCCAGCCTTGACATGGTGTTGTCAGCACCATGCTCCCCCCAAGTTAGCTAACCGGCCATCCCTATATAGGGATTTGAACCCGTGGCCTTGGCACCACCAGCACCACACTCTCCCAAGTGAGCCACGGGCCAGCCCTAGAAATAGAAATAATTTCTGAACGTTTATCTTGTATCCCATAGTGTGAGTCACTTATTAGTTCTAGAACTTTCTTTTAGATTTCTTTGGGTTTTCTACATTACACATATTATCTGAGCATACAGTTAGTTATATTTTTTCCTCTGTAACTCTATTATTTTCTTTGTCTTGCCTTATATTTGCTGGGGTCTCTAGAACAGTGTTGAATTGAAATGGGGAGAGGAGCTATTCTTGCCTTTTTGTTAACATTTTAAAAGAAGTGTTCAATATTTTGCCATTAGTAATGATACTATCTGTAGGTTTTTCACAGATACACTTTTTTAAATTGAGGAAATTCCTTTCTATTCCTAGTTTTCTGAGAGTATTTATCATGAATGGTATTGATAGAGCTTTTGAGTTTTTCAAATGCATTTTTCTGAACCCATTAGGATGATTATAAGATTTTTCTCCTTTATTCTGTTGATACAAATTTTTTATTTAGAAGGGTCAGGTTTGTTGATATATAATTTACATATGGCAAAATTCACCCTTTTAAGTATACTGTGATATGCATTTTAACAAAAGTAGAGTTGTATAACTGCCACGAAAATTACAATAAAGAACAGTTCTACTACCATCCAAATTCTATGCGACCCTTGGTAGTCAACCTCTTCTACCACCCCCATCCCCTGGCAACTACTGCTCTGCTTTCTGCTGCTATATAGTTTAACCTTTTCCAGCATGTCATATAAATGATATTATGTAGTCTTTCGAGTGTAACTTCTTTCATTTAACAACACATTTGGGATTCATCCATATTACTGTATATATTAGTGGTGTTTCCTTTTTATTGCTAAGTATGCTATTGTATAGATGTACCACAGTTTGTTCATCCATCTCCCAGTTGAAAGAAATTTGGATTTTTCCACTTTGGGGGTAATCATGAATGAAAATGCTATAAATATTTGCATGCAGGTTTTAGTGGGATTGCTCAGTCATATTGCAAATGTTTAACATCAGAAAGAACTGGCCAAAATGTTTTCCAGTGTGGTTGTACCATTTTCCATTCCCCCAGCAAGGTATGAGAGTTGCAATTGCCAGCACTGGTATTGTCATATTATTTTCTAGTTATTCTAACAGGTATATAATGATGTCTTGTACGGTAGTTTTAAGTTACATTTGCCTAATGACAAGTGCTGTTTAACATATTTTCATGTGATTATTTTCACCCATATATATGCTTTGGCAAAATTTCTGTTCAAATATT
Organism: Galeopterus variegatus; assembly: GCF_000696425.1. NCBI lineage: Eukaryota > Metazoa > Chordata > Mammalia > Dermoptera > Cynocephalidae > Galeopterus > Galeopterus variegatus. The sequence continues at coordinate 178,956 of NW_007728792.1, read as the reverse complement.
TTCTTCATTTAAGAATTGAGTTGTTTGCTTACTTATTATTGATTATATATACACACACATACACATTATATAGTATGTATTTTTTTCTGGATACAGATTTTCCTCCAGTTTGTAGCTCGTCATTTCATTTTTTAACAATGTGCTTTTTAAAAACAGAACTTTATTTCGAAACAATGTATCTTTCTAAAAACATAGATGTTTATGGTGTTGATCTAAGAAATCTTTGCCTAACACATGAGCATAAAGATGCTTTTTGTTTTCTTCTATATTTTCAGTTTTGGGTATTATGGTCTGTGATCCATTTATTCTTAACCAATAATTCCTTTACTTAGAGTCAACTGACTATTGACAGTTGACATATTTCTATGCAATTTTTAAGCTGATGAAGTTTAAACTGTTTGCTTCTGTACACTGCCCCCCCCACCCCTTTTAATGGACTTTATTTTTTAGAACAGTTTTAGGTTCACAGCAAAACTGAGGAGAAAGTATTACAGAGAATTCCCATATACCTCCTGCCCCCACACATGCATAACCTATGCCACTGTCAATATCCCACACAAGAGTTGTATTGTTACAATCCATGAACCTACATTAACACATCATTATCACCCAAAATACGTGATTTACGTTAAGATTCACTCTTCCTGTTACACATTCTGTGTGTTTTGACAAATTTATAAAGTCTCCCCCATTATAGCATTATATAGAATAGTTTCATTGCCCTAAAAATCCTGTTCTGCCTATTCATCTTTCCCTCCCACATGACCCCTGGCAACCACTGATCTTTTTACTCTCTTCATAGTTTTGCCTTTTCCAGAATGTCATATGGTTGGAATCATTCCGTATGTAGCCTTTTCAGATTGGTTTCTCTCCCCTAGTAATATGCATCTAAGGTTCCTCCGTGTCTTTTCATGGCTTGCTAGCTCATTTCTTTTTAATGCTGAACAATATCCCACTGTCTGGACGTACCACAGTTTATTTATCCATTCAACTACAGAAGGACATCTTGGTTGCTTTCAAGTTTTGGCAGTTATGAATAAAACTGCCATAAATATCCATGTGCAGGTTTTTGTGTAGACATTCCTTTCCAACTCATTTGGTTAAATACCAAAGAGCATGATTTCTGGATCACATAGTAAGATTATGTTCAGTTTTGTTGTTTATTTTGTTTAGTTTTGTTTTGTGTAAATTTTATTTTCTCTTTAGTTTTTATGTTCAGTTTTGAAAGAAACTGCCAAACTATCTTCCAATGTGCTGTACCATTGTGCATTTCCACCAGCAATGAATGAGAGTTCCTGTTGCTCTACATCATTGTCAGCATTAGGTATCGTCAGTGTCTTGGATTTTGGCCATTCTAATAAATGTGTATCTCAATGGTGTTTTAATTTGCAATTCCATGATGACATATGATGTTGAGCATCTTTTCATATGCTATTTTCCATCTGTATATTTTCTTTGGTAAGGTGTCTGCTCATACCTGTTGCCCATTTTTAAATCAGGTTGCTCATTTTCTTATTGTTGAGTTTTAACAGTTCTTTGTATATTTTGGATACAGTCCTTTATCAGCTGTCATTTACAAATATTTTCTCCCAGTCTGTGGCTTGTCTTATTCTCTTGTCTCTTTTGCAAAGCAGAAGTTTTTAATTTTAATGAAGTCCAGCTTAGCAATTCTGTCTTTCATGGATCATATCTTTGGTGTTGCATCTAAAAAGTAATTGCTATATCTTAGGGTAATTTAGATTTTCAACTATGTTATCTTCTAAGAGTTTTATAGTTTTGTGTTTTATGTTGTGGTATGATCCATTTTGAGCTAATTTTTGTAAAAGGTGGAAGGTCTGTGTCTGAATTCTTTTCTTCTTCTTTTTTTTACCATGTAAATGTCCAGTTGTTCCAATACCATTTGTTGAAAAGATTATTTTTTCTCCATTGTATTGCCTTTGTTCCTTACTCAAAGATCACTGACTACAGTTATGTGGGTCCGTTTCTGGGCTCTCTGTTCTTTTCCACTGACCTGTTCATCTGTTCTTTTGCCAGTACCACACTGTCTTGATTACTGTGGCTTTACAGTAAGTCTTGAAGTCTGATACAGTCCTCAGACTTTTTTTTTCTTCCTTTAATACTGTGTTAGCTATGGGTCTTTTGACTCTCCACATTAACTTAAGAATTGATTTGTTGATATCCAACAAAAAACTTCCTGGGATTTTGATTGTGTTGACTCTACAGATCAAGCTGGTAAAAACAGACATTTTGATAATACCGAGTCTTCTTATCCATACACATGGAACATCTCTCCATTTACTTAGTTCTTTTGATTTCATTCATCAGAGTCTCATAATTTTCCTGAAATAGACCTTGTACATATTTTTTTAGGTCTATACACAAGTATTTCATGGTGGGGGAGGTACTAATGTAAATGGTATTGTGTTTATAATTTCAAATTCCATTTGTTCAATGACGATATATAGGAGAGTGATGAACTTTCATATATTAACCTTGTATCTTGCAACCTTGCTATAATTGCTTATTAGTTCTAGAAGGGTTTTTGTCAACTATCTTATATTTTCTACATAGACAATCATATCATCTGTGAACAAAGAAAGTTTTATTTCTTCCTTTCCAATCTATATGCTCTTTACTCCTTCTTGTCTTATTGCATTATCTCAGACTTCCAGTATATTTAAATGGAGTGGTGAGACAGACATCTTTGCCTTGTTGCTGATCTTAGTAGAATTGTTTCTAGTTTCTCATCATCAAGTATAATGTTAACTGTAGAGTTTTTCTGTTCATATTCTTACCAAGCTGAGGAAGCTCCTTCCTCTCTATTCCTAGTGTGCTGAGAGTTTTTATCATAAATGGATGTTGAATTTAGAAAAAATGCTTTTTCTGCATCTATTGACATAATTACATGATCATTCTACTTTAGTCACTTGATGCATTAATTTATTTTTGAATGTTTAACCAACCTTGCATACCTGGGATAAAAACTACTTGGTCATGGCATATAATTTTTATACACTGTTGGATTTGATTTGCTAGTATTTTGTGAGGATCTTTGCATCTGTGTTCAGAAGTGATATTGGTCTACAGTTGTCTTTGTAGTCTTTGGCTTTAGTATTATGGTAAGACTGACCACATAGAATAAGTTAGAAAATATTCCCTTGGCTTCTACTTTTTGAAAGAGTTTGTAGAAAATTAGTATATCTTCCTTAAATGTTTGATAGAGTTCAGCAATGAGCCCCTGTGGGCCTGGTGCTTTCTATTTTGGAAAGATATTAATTATTGCTTCAATTTCTTTAACCTATTCAGATTGTCTATTTCTATGATCCATTTTGAGTTAATTTTTGAATATATCATGAGGTATGAGGCAAGGATAATTTATATATATATAAAAGTCCAACTATTCCAGTACCATTTCATGAAAACACCATCCAGTCTCCACTGAAATGCCCTTGCACCTTTGTAAAAACCCAATTGCCCATATACGTATGGTAATGTGGTTTTGAATGTTAAATTAGGTATTCTTGAAATAAACACTGCTTGGTCATAATGTACTATTTTTTATATATATACTGTTGGATTCAACTTGCCAATTTTTGTTCAGGATTTTTGCCTCAATGCTCACGAGAAATACTGCTGGGTAATTTTCTTTCAATGTCTTATATGGTTTTCAAATCAGAGTTATGGTAGCCTTATAAAATGAATTAGAATGCATTCTTTCTTCTCTGTTTTCTGGAAAAAAAAATAGTGTAATATTGTATTGTTTCTTCCCTAAATGTTTGGTAGACTCTGCTATTGAAGACACTGGAGACTGAAGATCTAAGAGAAAGTTTTTAATTACAAATTCTTTATTTTTTTAAAAATGACTGGTAAGGGGATCTTAACACTTGACTTGGTCTTGTCAGCATCACACTCTCTGAAGTGAGCTAACTGGCCATCCCTATATAGGGATCCAACTCCGTGGCCTTGGTGTTATCAGCACCACACTCTCCCAAGTGAGCCATGGGCCAGCCCCTTTAATTACAAATTTAATTTCATAAAAAGATCTAGGGAATATTCAGATTTTATATTTCTTCCCTTATCAGTTTTGGCAAGGAATTTGCCAATTTCTTTTAGTTGTCAAATTTATTGGCATGATGTTTTTCACAATATACTTGTTTGCCAACTTAATATCTGTAGTATCTCTAATCATGACCCCTCTTTACTCCCAGATGTTAGTAATTTTTGTTCTTTCCTTTCTTCTTGATCAGCCTTGTTAGGGGCTTATCAATTTTATTAATTATTTCACTGAAGAAACTTTGGCCTTGTGTGATGTTCTCTATTGCTTATCTGCTTTCTATTTTATTAAATTTTTCTCTTATGTTTACTATTACCTTCCTTCTTTATGTTCTTTTTCTTGGTTCTTGAGATGCAAGCTCATTTACTGACTTTAACTTCTATTCTTTTTTAATATACTTGTATGTGTTTAAGAATATAAATTTTTCTCTAAGCACTGTTTTATTTGCATCTCTCAAACTTTTATATATTGTGTTTTCACTATCGCTATTTTCTAATTTACACTGTAATTTCTTTTTTGATCCAAACATACTTTCAAAGTGTGTTCCTTCATTTATAATTTTGACATTGTCTAGTTATCCTACTATTATTGATTTTTTAGTTTAATTCCATTGTAATAAAAAACCTCTTATCTAAGACTTGTTTTTGCAGCCCATTATATGATCTATATTGGTAAATATTTCATATTTATTTGAAAATAACGTATAAGGGTACTTCAAATAGTTCATGGAAAGAATCATATTATCTTTCAATTCTATTTTGCCAGAAACTTTTTGAAGTACCTTATACACTCTGTAGTTGTGGCTTGTAAGGTTTCATAAATGTAGATTAGGTTAATTTTTAAGTGTTTTCCAAATTTTATATTTTCTTTTTTGTACAAGTTTGACAGTCTAGTATGACAATCTTAATCTTCCTTCTCTTCTCTTTGTGTTTCAGTTTGGATAATGTCAATTGATCTCTCCTGGAGTTCACTAATCTTTTTTCTGCTGTGCCTAGTTTTCTGTTAAGCCCATCCAATAAATTCTTTATTTAAGATATTGTATTTTTCAATTCTAAAATTTCCATTGGTTTTCTTTTTAGAGTTTCTAGTACTTTGCTGAAATTCTTCATCGTTTCATCAGTTTTGTCCAGTTATCCTCTAAAACCTTTAACATACATATAATGTTTTTTTAAGTCCTTGTCTGCTAAATACAGTATCTGGGTTATCTATGGTCTGCTTCTACCAACTTTTTCATTGAAGAATCACATTTTCCTGCTTCTTCCATTATCTCATGCTTTTTTTTTTATATGCCAAAAACTGTGTATAAAAGATCATTAAAACTTGTTTAGCCTACTTGGTTAGTGTGTGGTGCCAATAACACCAAGGTCAAGGGTTCAGATTCCTTTACTGGTCAACTACCAAAAAAAAAAAAAGTTCAATATATCTTAAAGTAGCTTAAAGTAGTTAATTTTTTTTTTTTTCATTAAGAGCTTGCCCTTTTCCTCTGTCTTGCAGCAAGGATGAGGGCCTTCATTATTTGATGTATTATGAATTTACCTGAATGGGTACTGGGTTGTTACTTCAGTTAGCTCCAGGTTATCTTTAGTTCCAAGGTCTGAAGGAGGGATCAGGCCCCCCTCTCTTCAGTTAGTTTTTGTGACCTGATCACCATGAAGCTACAAGACCTCTCATGGCTTTACAACCCAATCCCTATCTTCCTATGCCACTGCTTATTCAGAAAATTTTGATGTGTGGGAAAATTAATTCTGTATTTGGGACTCATCCTGACTCCATATGCCAAGCTACCCCACATATAGCTGTTATTATGTAATTTTTCCCCCCTATAGCAGGCTATTTTCATCCAAGAATAATATCAGCCATTAGTCTCTGTTCAACTAGAAAAGTATTCCTTCCCCTCTTGTAGTGAGTGCTTATAATTTTGTTACCCTGGCATCCATTTCTGAATATAAGTTTGACCTTTTCTTACCAAAAGCATAACTCTGTCACCCTTGAGTTTCCAATACTATGCCCTGCCCAGATGGCTACCACAGTCATCAAGAGATAAAGACTTAGAGGCATCTCTCCTGCCTAGTAGGCTGGGCTTCCCATTTTCCCACAACTTCCTTTAAATGGACCATTCAGACATTTGCCCATGAACTTAAAGTAACCATCTCTCAGTCACAATGTGACCTTCTGGAACTAGTGCCTGCTTATTTTAAACCCAACAATTAAAGCTCCCCGTGGGAAACCTGTTTGAATAACACCCTTGACCCAATAAAGGCATTGGACCATAAGTCCCGTCTCTCCCTGCCTGTGCTCCTTGACCTGTGTTGTGACTTCCAGGTGTGCCGTGTGCCCCGTAGGGTCTGTAAGTACTAAAACCTCTTGAACTTTCACATTGTGGTTGTGTCATTGAAGCTGTGCCTGCAGTCCTACCCTGGATTTGACCCCTGATGATGAGGCCACCCCAAACGGACCCAGGCAGGTGGATCCCCTGCTAGCATTCTTTTGCCTGGGCTTCTGGTGGGTGCTAAGGACAGTAACCACCAGTTAAGTTGATAGATGTTAATTTAAGTTTGGCTTAAGGGTTTCTCTGGATACAGTGAACTGTAACCTAATGTGATATATAAACACTGTAACCTACTTTTGTAACAAGTAGCTGAGTCTCAGCAATTACAGGCAGCTAACTGTTCAAAGTGTGTTCAAATAAGGCAAATGTCCAGCTGTAACCAATGTAGCTGTTTTTGTACCTCGTTTCCATCTTCTGTATGTCACTTTCCTTTTTCTATTAATCTTACTCGAATACCCAGCAGCTGTGGAGTCATTCTAAACCTATTCTGGTTCTGGAGTCTGATTTGCAAATCATCCTTTTCTCAATTAAACTCTGTTAAACTTATTTCGTCTACATTTTTTATTTTATCATGGAAAAACTCAAAGGGTTTCATTCAAAACATCTCATACTTCTTCGTGTCAACATTTCTCCAGTGGCTTTCAGGACAAATGTGATCTTTTAATTTATCCAGTATTTTCTCATTAATATGGCAAGAGCAATGATCTTTAACGACCTTCTGTATCTAACCAGAAGCGGAACTTCTGCTTATACATATACATATTTTCATGCTGTTATTAGGTACATGTAAATGTGTGACTGTCATATCTTCCTTACATCATTTTGGAAACATTCCTTTTTGTAGTAGTACTTCCTATCTTAAAGTCTATTTTGATATTTTACTTTCAACCTTCTTCTGTCCTTATATTTAAAGTGGTCTTTTAAAAACAGCATATTGTTTTTTACAGCTTGACGATCACTGTCTTTTATTTAAATTGCTTAGTTCTTTTATATTTACAACACCACACTCTATCGAACTAAGCTAACCAGCCAGCCCTCAGTTCTTTTATATTTAATGTAGTTACAGATCTAGTTTATTTGCTTTTAAGTTAAATACTCATTTTTAGTGCTTACCCTTGATATTATAATATGTATCCTTGATTTATTAAAATATACCTTAAATTAGTAATTTTTTTTTTTTTTTTTTTGGTCATTGGCCAGTACAGAAATTGAACCCTGGAAATCAGTATTATCAGCACCATGGTCTCAAATTAGTTATTTTATTCCTTCTCTCCTGCCTTCAAATTCTAGTAGCACCTGAAACTCACTTTCAGTAGTGAATTTCTCTTTCACTTCTATCTTGGTGAAGCTGTTTTCTATTTCCCCATGAAATCATAAAAAATCTTCAGGGAAGCATCCTTTTTAAAATCTCTGTATTCTCCACAACATCTTGCATATAGTTAGGTGCTCAATAAAATCATAGCTAAATAGGCCGGTCTATCCACAAAAACAAGTGAAAGTTCCATGATCAGAAGTTGCACTGTAGTTTTCTGGCCCCAGCTAACTTCAGCCTGCAGTTCTTTCTGTACACATGCAGGTAGAAAGACAATGATTAACAAGAGACCACTACAAAACTTTTAAGTCCCCAGAGTCTTCCGTATACATATCCCCAATTTTCCTTTGACCTTGACCTCCCCCCAGTGGCCTCCATTGTTTCATCTTTTTGCTTGGTAGTTGTCCAAAGAAAAAATGATTCACATATGCCTGGTATAAAGTTTATTCACACTGTTGCTTGCCAGTTTCTTACTATGTCTTGTAAAAGAAATGACGGACAATAATAAGTATATGGCAAGGTCTTAAAGAAATCTTGCTCTGAAACCATGCCATGCCTAACGAGGGTGTGTGTGTGTGGCTTGGTAGTTGTCCAAAGAAAAAATGATTCACATATGCCTGGTATAAAGTTTATTCACACTATTGCTTGCCAGTTTCTTACTATGTCTTGTAAAAGAAATGACGGACAATAATAAGTATATGGTAAGGTCTTAAAGAAATCTTGCTCTGAAACCATGCCATGCCTAACGAGGGTGTGTGTGTGTGTGTGTCTGTGTGTGTGTGTGTGTGTAAGAGAAACAGAGTACAAGAAGAAATGTGAGAGACGTCATGTAAGAGAATATTATTAAGAGTCAATAGACTGGAGTGTTTACACAGTGAGAAGAGAATTCATTTAATGAGTTGTCAATTTGAAAATAATATTAATTGCTGTTATTGAGAAGAACTGCTTGCCATTTCTAGCAATTTTCTAGCATTTTTTCTATTTTTCATGCAGCAAAATAATAAGTACACAGTGATTTTTCAGACCTTTCTTCAAAACCAGAGGTTTCTGTGGCAACACTTCAACCGATGGGCTCCAGGACCCCACCTACTTCACCTGGGCAACTCCTATTCATCTACTCATAAGATTTTAATTTGAAAGAAAAAGTCTCACCAAAGATGAGGCAGAGAGAAAAGGGACCATGGGCAAGGAGGGAAAGAATTTGCAAATCTGAGCCAAATTAAATTTGTTGTGATTTTATTTGATTAAATCTTTTTCTCAAACTCTGATAAAGCAGCACAATAAAAGGGATATAGCTTGACCAGGTATTAAAACATGCTATAAAGCCTCAATAACTAAAACAGCGTGGTACTGATACTTGAATGAATAGATTACTAACAGAACAGAATAGAAAGTACAGAAATAGATCAAGATATTCATAAAAATTTGGTTTAAAAAAAGGTGGCTTATAAGATAAAAATAAAACAGCTGCTCTGAATCATAAAATGAAGCTTTACAAAGAGACAAGTGAGAGCTCTCCTGAATTCTTCAAGGAGGAAGTCTCTGAACTGGGACTTTATTTTCTCTCCTAACCATGGTTTTGGATTTGCCTGAGCTGAAATAAAATGAACTCATTGTAACTGTGTGTTCCTTTCTAAATCCAGATAATTTGGGGCAGCTGGACAGCAGGCTGTGTTTTTGCTTCATTAAGTCTCTGTTCACCACAAAGTGTTCCCCAAGCCTGCCCCCGTCTCAGGCTCTGCATCCCTCCACTGTAGGCCAGCTTTTCCTGGGCAGTGATGCAGAAGCTCTTCAGAGTCCAGAGGCCCTTCCCAACACTAACCTACATCAAAGCCCAGATATAAATCAAAGCAGAAAGCAGCTCTACATGTGGCTACCACTCCACCTGGCTCCCATCCCCAAAATTCTGATTGATCTAGGTGTAGTGTGGGCATCACAGAATCTTAAAACTCCCTAGGTGGTTGTAATGCATAGCTAAGATTGAGAATGGCCACTTTACTTTTTTCAAGGTATTTCCATGAATTTTGATAAATCATTCTCTGACGATGTGTGAATAAATAAGAAAATGTAAGTAGAAGTGCTCTTAAACTACAGTATTACCTAACTGTTATGCATTAGTATCATCAGAATTTCAGGGTGGAGACAACAGGATGAACTTGAGGATGGCTGTTCAAATGTTAGCTGCTGTTAAACTGCACATTTGTGCTGAGGAACAGGGTGTGGCTTTTTAAATAAATGATTTCAGGTCCATCTACCTCCACATTTTTCCTAACAGCTCTATTGTTGCGAATTATAGAAGTCACTGGTCTCTCATGAGTATTCTTGGGTCAGCAGGTTTCACGAGCAAACAAGCATCCCTGTTGCCCAGTCTGAGTTTGAGGGTTGTTAATGTCTATTTCTCCTCCACAACCCTCTCTCCGCAGAGAGCACAGGGAGATAGTTTTTGAACGGCCATCCATTCGTTTCCGTATCTTAATATTAAAAACACCACTTGGCTGTTCTCATTGCCTTGTGAGTCACCTTTTAAAAATATCTTTTTGTACCCAACTTTATAACATATTAAAATTTTCTACATTTTGCACTTTACTTTTTATTAATTTAAACCTGGTTTATTTTAAACTGTAAGCACTTTACACTTATTTTTATTCATTAGTTCACGGGGCTTTTTTAGTTACCTTTATCAGAATAGTAGCCTTTAGCATCCATAGATTGTTTATTTTAAACTGTAAGCACTTTACACTTATTTTTATTCATTAGTTCACGGGGCTTTTTTTTTTTACCTTTATCAGAATAGTAGCCTTTAGCATCCATAGATTGTTTCATTTACCCATTAAAAAATAGAAATAAACCATTGTTCAAGTATACACTGAGTTTTATAAATTTTAATCTTAGTAAATAATCTCAGTAAGAAACTATCATATGCTGAATGAAGCAGAAATTTAAATTTTACAAAATTCATTCTATTAAGAAAAAAGTTTCCTGATCTGTCATTTTATCAGTTATCCTCCGATTTGGCTTCTGATTTTAAGTGATCCTGCATAATAGCTAGCTCTGAAGATTTAAACTGTGGGGGCAAGAGACCTCAAGGGGAAAGGTTTACAGACCTCCTAAGTTTTCCTAGGGCCTGGAAGTCAATTTTCAGATGTCCGCATGCCTTATTTGTGAAGTTTTATATTTTGTTTCTCCCTAACAGGACCATGTATCCCTTATAAGCAAGGATGAGTACATTTTGTTCTCAGGTGCTCTCATAAAAACTCAGCACTCTGCTGGGTACAGGGTAGAGTATCAGTGCATAATTCTTGAACTCAGAGGAGGCTTTACCATGAATTTGAAGTTCAAGCTCAAGGGCCCCTTCGAAGGCCGTAGGAGGATTCCAGAAATGTGTTCACCTGGTCATATGTATACAAATGCAGATAATGCAGCTATGTGTATGAATGCAGGTGTTTACAAATAATGCAGCATATACAATTATAAATGCACCACTTTTTTAAAATGGGAATTGTGGAAAAATAGAATTTACCAGAATTCCTACATTTTTCAAGCACAAACCTGCAGTGGTACAAACAGGTGTGTGAAGTTGCATGCTTTTTGCAACCCAACTATCAGCAACAAACAAATTCTGATAAACTTTTCTAGAAAACTGAATTATCTTTCTGTTCTTTCTATAGAAAACATTACAAAATATGAAGAGGCAATCAAGCAAACTACAGTAATGTAGGAAAACTGTTTTAAAGAGGTATGTCAAGCAGTTAACTAATAAAAATATTTTTTTTCTGAACTTTTTGTGGTATTTGTCAGTGTGCAGTAAAGGATTGTTAACTCAGCAGTTTCATATTACTTAAACCCTGTACATTCCTAAGAAAGGACCAGCCCTTGATCAGCTCCTGGGAAGTAACACCTGAGCCCTCAGAATATCCTAAGAGTGTGTTTGTATGCCTGTGTCCCTGGGCCATGCTCTATCAGTCTGACCTCTGGAAGGCTGGAGACTAAGTAGCTAAGGTCAGGATGCTGCATGCCCACATGACTGAAACCCTCCCTTCCACCCCCCAAAAAAACCCTGGACACCAAGGCTCTGGTGAGCGTTTCTGGCTGGCAGTACTTCACATATGTTGACACACACTGTTGCAGAGAGAGGTATAATGCTGTCCATGCAACTCCACTGGGAGAGGATGAATAGAAGTTTGGGCCTGATCTCTCCTGGACTTTGTCCCATGCGCCTTTCTCCTTTGGTGATTTCCATCTATATCCTTTTGCTGTAATAAACCATAACCATGAGCAGAACAGCTTTTCTGAGTCCCTTCCAGTTTATCACTGAGTCTGGAAGTAGGTAGTCTTGAGGACACAGTTGACTTGTAAAATTTTGAATTGCCATGATCTTTCTCAAATTCTCAATTTGAATTGCCATGATAGTTTCGTATCTCATCTTGTATAATTTCCAAGATCCACAAAACCTGGATCTACCCTTGCTTAAGCATATGTCCTCTCAGATCTTAAGCCTTTACACATAATAATATCTTCACCTGGAATAAGTCTGCTTAGTTGATCCACCTTACAATTTGCCTCTTCCTTTGGTTCTCTGCCAGAACTTTGCCCTCTCTCCTCCAAGGCAGAGAAGTTCCTCTACCCCTACTGCCCACAGCATTTTACACAGAACTCTATCTGAGCACTTACCACATGATACTATAATTATCTTACATTATAGATGCAGGTGTGTCTCCCTCACTAGGCCAGGCAAGGACTGGCTGTCATCTTGATTCCCTCAGGAAACGAGGGCCGGGAGACAGAGGCAACGTTGTGAATTAGAAAGAATTTATCTCCAGACTGACCTTGAGTCCACCAATTGCTAGCTGTGAGACACTGGGAAAATTTGCCTCTCAGTGCTACAGTTTCCTTGTTATAAAATGGGTAGTATACCACTTGCCTTAGTTTGAGGACTGAGATGGGGTATGTGGAAAGACCTAGCTGGCAATTTGGGTTGAGTACAGCATCTGGAATAAGGCAACCTGAATTTAAATCTCATTTTCCTCACCTGCTAGTTGTGTGACTCTGAACAAGTTATTTCACCTCATCTCCTCAATTTTTCTCTTGAATAATGGAGCATTACCTGCCTTACAGGGTCAGTGTGATGATTAAATGAGCTAACCAGAGTCTGGCACACAGTAAGGAGTTAATAAATATTAGCTATTATTAGACATTCACATTCTGTCTTGTGGCATGCATAGCAGGCACAAATCTGTTCATAGACTTGAGCATTTGTATATTTCCTTTATTTTCCTTTAAGTAAATATAACCTTGTTTGTACATCTACCCCAGCCGCATCCCCAGAGCAGGCAGAAAACTCAGCCTCAGGCATAGGTAAAGCTCCCCACAAACCCATACCGAAGAAGTGCTGGGGCTGGGAGAGGTCCCAGATATTGGTCATCTGCTCCTTTGGTCACTATGGGGTGCCAGTTGCCATTCAAAATCTAATGTCCTCTCTCTCAAGCCTGGAAGATTATCTTAGTCTGGGTGGGAAGAACTATCCCTCCCTCCCAAACTTTGCAAGACCTCCAGCAATATTCCCTCAAAGGGCTTAAGGGTAGGCATGGGGCAGCTGGGAAGACAAGGGTAGCTTCCTAACTAAGAACTCCTTAAGCCTTGCACCCACTCCCACTCTATGAACAGCTCCACCAGGGTGTAAGGGGATGATAGTGGGGTGGGTGTGGGGGACGTAGGAAAAGCAAACAGAGTTTCAATATATATTTCTGCTGCTACCCTATTTTCAACTCAGGAAGGCTTTCCACTGAAGCTAGGGTTCTCTTGCATAGATGGGAGCCTTTAGAATAATTTACCTTCTCTATAGGCAGGTGACTGAGCTTCAGGGAGCTGCAACTTCCTACAGCCCTACAGGTTCATTCTCCTATTCATTCATTCTAGATATTTATCAAAGGCATCCTACTTATCAGGCATTATGGTTCTTAGCCCTGGCTGCACCTTCAAATCCTCGGGGGAGCTTTTAAAAAGTGCCCATGGCAGGGCCCCCATCCCCCAGAAATTGACTTCATCGGTATCGAGGCCCAGTCATAGATTAATTTCTAAAAGCTCCCCAGGTGATTGCCGTGCAGCCAGGGCTGTAAACCACTGGGTTAGTTTGTGGATTTGGAAGAAATGGGTGTATGATAATAAAGAGATTTACCCTGTCCTTTGGAGCCCCCCAGCATGACCTCCCAAGCCTTATATAGCATGGTTATTGTTCTTCCAGAGACAGCAGGACCTGATGAAAAATGTCTTGGGCTGGAGGTCAGTTTGGGGTCTTAATTGTTTGTTTTTTTTTTTTTTTTTTTGACTGGTAAGGGGATCGCAACCCTTGGCTCGGTGTTGTCCACATCATGCTCAGCCAGTGAGCGCACCGGCCATCCCTATATAGGATCCCAACCCACGGCTTCGGCGCTATTAGCGCTGTACTCTCCTGAGTGAGCCATGGGGCCGGCCCCTAATTGTTTGACTTTTGGTGAACAGGCTGTGGCTTGGTTTCTCTTTAGATGAGAGGGAAAAAAATCAAAACCCTGCCCTGTATTCCTCATGGGATTATGAGATATAGCTTTATGGGGGAAAAAAGTAACATAAAAGGCTTTTTAATACCCCCAATAAAGCCAGTACCCCAATACAGGCAATATGTTTTAATCCTTTTACATCTCTTCAGAGCTTACATAGCACTTTTGCCTCTAAACTCTGAGTAGAACTTCAAAGAAAAAAAATTAGGGGTATTACTAAGTTAATAAGACCAATTAAAATGTAACCTAGTACCACCTACAAAAATAAAGCACAATAAGTAAAATGTAGTGAGTTTACTATATGCGAAATATATTCATTTAGAAAAATATACTAATGAGCAGTTTAAAACCAGGTTGATTTTAATCTAGAAACTCAAACTGCGTGAACTCATGCTGGCAAATACTTTGATACCTTTGGTTTAATAATTTTATCAGCTTGCACTGCTTCACTACTTTATTTTTGTACTTTGGTTGCATTCATGGTCCTCCTGAGGGGGAAAATGTTAATATTTAGGATTAATTAGGGGTTTGGCAAATGAGAGCCCTTTATTCCAATCTGAGAGATTCAATAATCACATAATTTCTAACCACTTCCATAAATTAAAACGGGTGAAATAACAACACTTTGTAAGTGCTGGGTCTGATAGTTTCACGAGTATTTTAATCCTCAAAAATGACAAATCCAAAAGGAAACTACTCTTGAAACAGACTGAAGATAGGCCTGTGAACCAAACTGACTCCATTTTCTCTGCAGAGGACACTGTTACTTTCCTAGTCCTCAGTCATGAGACCCCCAGGGTAAACGATTACCCCATGGCCCACCCTGATAATACTTTTCTAGTCCTCAGTCATGAGACCCCTAGGGTAAACGATTACCCCATGGCCCACCCTGATAAAACAGACTGAGATAAGAGAGGAAACATATTCACCACTTGCAAAACCCCTCCCCAAGGCTTGTTTACCATAATTGTAAAAACTAAGTTACAGATTAACCTTAAGACCCCTTTACGAATTCCTGCATGCACACAAAGCTTCAAGGTGACCACGACTATGACCCTCCTGGGGTGACGATGACGAGCACTACAACCATGTTGGACCTACTGAGCAGGTGCAAGGACCAAAGCCCTAATTGAGCACGCACCATGACACAACCAAGAACAGAATGGACCAGTGACATTGGCCTTTACCCCTTAACTCCTTTCCCTATAAAAGACCCTGAACAGCTCCCCTCGGGAAGCTAGCTTTACTGTAGCTACCCTCCTTATGCATAAGTCTATCTCCTCTTTTAATAAAGCACTGCTTGCTTTACTGCTGGGTACACCGCTCATTTCTATGAATCTGGAACCCAAGAGTCTAATTCAGTCACCAGCAAAAATTGGAAAGCTTTGAGTACCAGAGAAGATTCCAGCTCCAAGAGGCAAGTGGCCACTGGGACTGTTTTGCTCCCATGTTTCTGCTGCTGGTATTTATCTCCTGGAGTCCCCAGGCTAAATTCTGACAAGACAACGCTTTATGCTCTTTTCCTTTCCCTTTTTTTCTTTCCCTTTCTCTGATTTTGAGCCTTCTTCTGCTGTTTTGTATAGGTACACCCTGGAGGTCTCCTGGCTATGCTTTCTCTAATTTAAATCTAGGTGGTACTTTCTTCTTTGTGCCAACAATGGAGAGAAATGCTTTTATCAATTACTATGTCGGTGCAGTAGGTTGGCCCTGCCAACTGGGACTAGGATAAACTGGACACCAGTTTCTCTTCTTTCTTTGTTTTCTTGGTTAGACATTGGAAAGTTATCTGAATAAACCTTCCAATCCTTGCACCAACTTTTGGACTTTCCAGTCATTTGTTTAATATGAGAGGGCAAGCTGAGCCTGGTCTGTCGGTAACACTCTTATTAACTTCATTTTACACAAGAGGAAACTGGATTATAGAATAATTAACTTTGCCAAGACTACATAAGTGGCAGAAGGAGGCAGAATTCAAATCCAGGCAGTCTGGTCCTGGAGTCCACACTCTTAACCACTACCACGCTATCCCGCTAGACAGACTCTGTTCAAGGCACCATAATCTCAATTCCAAATAATGAGGAACATTTGATTCAGCTTCCATTTTGATTCTTCTCCTTCCAGAAACCTTGTCCCAAACCATATAATACTTGCCTTTCTTTGTGCTTCTGTCAGTATCAAAGGAGAATACTGTTCTCCAGCTGGTAAGCGCATTAACTGATACTGTTTACATTTGCTAATAGTTGGAGACATTTCACGTATTAATCTATTCAACAAGTATTGGAGAGTCTCAATGAGGGAAGGAGGTAAAGTCCTTGACTACAAGAGGTTTATTGTCTAGTGAGGGAGACAGGTTAAGTAGACAGTTGTCCGTTCTGAGCAGCAGGATAATTGCTACAGTGGAGGGAGGTCCAGGGTGCAAGGACAGCACCTGAGAGAAGGATGTACCCAAAGCTGGGGAAGGCAAGGATTGTGGGGGAAGTGTTCTGGAGGAGTGGCTCTTAACCTGGCTGCATATTAAAAACACATACTACAGATTTTAACAGTTGCCAAACCCAGGCCACAGACCAGACTAATTAAATGAGAATCTCTTGGATACTTTTTAGAGCCCCTAAAGCCCCTAGAAGAGCAGTATTAGCATCCCCTAGGAACTTGTAAATCTCACCCAGATCACTAAGTCAGCCCTCCAGGGAATTCTGATGTAAGCTCAAGTTTGAGCAATTGTTCTCAAACTCAAACAGGTATCACAACCCTCTGGAGGGCTGCTTAAAATACAGATTGCTGTAATCAGAGCATACTGAGACCCAGACTGCTGGGTCTCACCCCCAGAGTTTCTGGTTAAACAGGTTTGAGGTAGGGACCAAAAATTTGCATTTCTGACAAGTTCCCAGAGTGCACACTTAGAGAACCACTGTCCTAGAGGAAGGGATGGCTAAACTGGAATCTGAAGGGTAAGAATTAGCAAGCTGAAGTGTGTAGGGAGTGGGATGAAGATATTTCCATTCAACAATACTCTTGAGCCCCAGAGGCAACCTATATAGATAGATAATATGTATATCTATATAGATATACATATTATATATATATTTTAAAATAATCATTCCCTAGTTTTATTTTATAGATGTATCGCATATATATAATTTCCTTGGTGAAACTGCTGGGTCATAGGATATGCTCAGTTATAAAGTTATTAGATAAGGCGAAATTCTTCCAAAATGGCTGCTAATTCATTCGCCCATAGTGAATAAAAGTCCCTTTGCTCCACATTCCAAGCACTTTTAATATGGTCAGATTTTAACTAAAAGTGACTGAACTATATACTTTGAAATTAAGATGATAAATTTTATGTGTATTTTACAAGTCACACAAAAAAGTGTATAATGGTATCTAAATTATCTATTTTGTATTTCCCTGATTACTGAGATTTATCATCTTTTTACGTTTATGGGGATTTTCAGATCCCTCTTTTGTGAATTGCCTGTTCAGTCTTTCACTCATTTAATATTTCAGAGTCTGTTTCTTAATTCACAAGAACAATATTTTCTGGATTCTAGTCATTTGTGTTTTGAGTGTACCTGTGTGGCAATTATCTCCTCACAGCATATAGTTTGTCTTTTCACTCTTTTTCTGGTATTACTGGATGAAACACTCAACTTTAAAGTAGTCAAGAGATACCATTATCAAGTCAAGGAAATTTACTCCTATTCCTAGTTAAATAGATGTTGAATTTCACCAAATGCTTTTTCTGTATCTATTGAGATAATTGTATGACATTACTCCTTTAATCTGTTAAGAGAATGTATTACATTCACTGTTTTTCTAATGTTAAACATTACTGAATTCCGGGGATAAATCCAACTAATTCACGACTTGCTATCCTTTCTAAACCCTTCAGATTCAGTTTGCCATTATTTCATTAAAAATGTTTATAACTGTATTCATGGGTCACACTAGCTTACAATTTTTCTTTTTCATGCTGTCCGTGTTGAATTTGGTGTCAAGATTATATGAGCATCTTAAAATGAGCTAGAAGTACTCTTTTTTTTTTTTTTTTTCCCCTATGCTCAGGACTGATTTGTGTGGAATTATTCTCTTCTTGGAATGTTTGGTAAACTCACTAGTGAAGTCAGCTGAGCCTGGAGTTTTTATTGTGGGCACAGCTGTCCACTCATTCAATTTCTTTAAGTGATTAATAAGAATTCAGGTTTTCAATCTCTTCTTGAGTCAATTTTGGATAAATTATACTTTTCTATTACTGTCCACTCCAACTACATTTTCAAATTTATTGCCATAAGTTGTACATAATGTTTCTATCTTTAATGACTATGACATCTCTAGTTATGTCTTTTTTATCACTGATATTTAATATCTGTTGCTTTTCTTGATCAATCTTACCAGTTTGTCAATTTTATGTCTTTTTAAAGAACGACTTCTAAATATTGATCTATTATTTTTTTTATTTCATTTCTTTCTACTTATTTTTTTCTTTTTTTTAAACTTATTATGGTACTCTTATTCTAATGTAACATGAATGTTTGTCTCATCCATTTTCAGCCTAGCTTTTCTAATATAAACCTTTGAGGCTATAAACTTCCCTCTAAGTAATACTCTAGCTGCATCCCAAAAGTTTTGATATGTTGTTTTTACTGTCATTCAGTAAATACTTTCTAATTTCCAATACATTTTGTTCTCATACTCATGAATTATTTAAAAGTATGTCTCTTAAGTTCCAGACATGAAATTTTTCAAACGGTCATGTTATCACTGAATTTTAACTTAATTGCATTGTGGTCAGAGAATATACTTTTGTATTTCTACCTTTTGAAATGTGAAATTTATGTCCTAGTGCTTAGTCAACTGTCATAAAATGCCCACCTGTACTCAAAAACAATGTGTGTATTCTGCAGTTGTTTGATGCAGTGTTTTATATGTTCATTAAATCAAGTTTGTTAATGTTCAATTGTGTACATTAATAATTTTTTTATATGCTTGTTCTATTTATAACAAAGAGAGGTGTGCTGTTTCCTACAATGACTGGATTTTTAATTCTTCATGCAGTTCTGACATTTTCAGACATATATATATGTATTTGGCTATCTTACTATGTGCATATACCTTTAAAATAGCTTTATGTAGTGATAATTCTGTGGCTGTTTTGTTTGTTATTTATACAACTACTTTAGAATCCTCTGGGTTACAATTTGACCAGTGTACTTTTTGCTGTCTTTTTATCCAACATCTCTGAACTCTTGTGTTTTAGATGTCTTGTAAAGAGCATATTCTTTGATATGTGACAATCTTTGTCATATAACTGGCACATTTGGTCCATTTTTACTTAATGTAAAAGTGGACAACATGCAACAACAGAAGGGTAATATAAGCTAACAGACAGAAACTCTAAGAAAGAATCAAAAGAAAATCCTAGAAATCAAAAACACTATCACAGAAATGAAGAATGCCATCGATGGGCTCATCAGCAGACAAAGCTAAGGAAATAACCAATGGCTTGAAGAATGTCAGTAAAAACTATAAAAACTGAAATGCAAAGAGAGAGAGAGAGAAAAAAAGAACAAAATATCCAAGAACTATGGGATAGTTCCAAAAGGTATAACTACATAAATTGGGAAAACTAGAGGAAGAAGAAGGGAACAGAAGAAATATTTGAAATAATAATGAGAGAATTTTCCAAAATTAATGATAGACATTAAACCACCGATCTAAGAAGCTCTGAAAATACTAAGCAGAATACCAAAAAAAAAAAAAAGAAAAAAAATATATATTTAGACGTATCATATTAAAACTGCAGAAAATCAGAGACAAAAAGAAAACCTTGAAAGAGGAACAAAACACCTTACCTATAGAGAAGCAAAGGTAAGAATTACACTGTACTTCTGTTCAGATACCATGCATGCAATAAGAGAGAGGAGTAAATATTTAAAAATTGTACTGGAAATCCTAGCTAATGCAATAAGACAAGGAAAGGTATACGGATTACAAAGGAAGAAATAAATTGTCTTCATTCCCAGCTGACATGATTATCTATGTAGAAAATCCCAAAGAATTGACCAAAAAAACCCCCAAACAAACAGAACTAATTAGTGATTACAGCAAGGTTGTAGGATACAAGGTTAATATGCAAAAGCACACTGCTTTCTTATACATCAGCAATAAACTGGAATTTGAAATAAACATACTGTCATTTATATTAGCACTAAAAGAAAAAAATGATACTCAGGTATAAAGCTAACAAAATATGTACAAGTTCTATATGAAGAAAATTACAAAATGCTTATGAAGGAAATCAAAGAAGAACTAAAGAGATATTCCATGTTCATGTATAAGACAACAATACTGTCAAGATTTCAGTTCTTACCAACGATCTATAGAATGAACATAATTCCAATAAAAATCTCAGTAAATTCTTTTGTGGATATCGACAAACTAATTAAGTTGATATGGAGAGGCAAAAGACCCAGAATAGCCACCACAATATTAAAGGACAAAGTCTGAGGACTGACTTCCTGACTTCAAGACTTACTATAAAACTACAGTAATCAAGACAGTGTGGTACTGGTAAAAGAACAGACAAACAGATCAATAGAACAGAACAGAGAGCTCAGAAACAGACCCATGTAAATGTAGTCAACTGATCTTTGACTAAGGAACAAAGGTAATACAATGGAGAAAAGACAGTCTTTCCAACAAATGGCACTGGATACTGACATGCCAAAAAATGGACATTCACATGCAAAAAAAAAAAAAAAAAAAAATTTAAACACAGACCTCCTTACAACTTCACAAAAATTAACTCAAAATGGATCATAGACAGAAATGTAAAATGCAAAACTTTTAATAACGCTAAGGTCAAGTGTTCGGATCCCTTATCGGCCAGCTGCCAAAAACAAAACAAAACAAAAAACAAACAAATAACGAAAAACCACTTTTAATAAAACTCCTAGAAGATAATATAGGTGAAAACCTAAATGACCCTGGGTATAGCAATGACTTTTTAGATAGAACACAAAGACACAATTCATGAAAGACAGAACTGATAAACTGGACTTCATTAAAATTAAAAATGTCTGCTCTGCAAAAGAGACTACCAGAGTACAAGAAAATAATCCATAGACTGGAAGAAAATATTTGCAAGAGACACATCTCATAAGGAGTTACCAAAAATATACAAAGAATTCTTAAAACTTGATAATAAGAAAATGAACCTCATTTAAAAATGGACAAAAGACAGACAACTCAAAGAAGATATACAGATGCAAAATAGGCACATGAAAAATGATCAGTATCATGTCATTATGGAATAGCAACTTAGAATACCAATGAGATACCACTTCACACCTATTAGAATGACCCAAATCCCAAACAAACACCACCAAATGTTGACAGTGATGTGCAGCAACAGAAACTCTCATTCACTGCTGGTAATGCAAAATGGTATGGCCACTTTGGAAGACAAGTTTGGCAATTTCTTTCAAAACTAAATTCATTCTTACCATATGACAGAGTGCATTTTACTAAGTGAAAGAAGCCAATCTAAAAAGGCTACATACTATACAATTCTAACTCTATGATATTCTGGAAAAGGCAAAACCATGGAGACAGTAAATAGATCATAGGTTTCCAGGGATCAGGGGGAGGAACGGATAAAAGGAGAAGCATGGGGAATTTTTAGGGCAGTGAAACTATTTTGTGTGATACTACAATGGTGTACACGTCACCACAGAATGTACGACACAAAGAGTAAACCCTAATATAATATAATGTAGACTTTGGTTGATAATAACGTGCCAGTCAGTGTTGGTTCATCAACTGTAACAAATATACCACACTAGTGTATTATGTTGATGGTGGTAGAGGCTGTAGGGGGGAGGCAATATGTGGAAACTGTACTTTCTTAATTTTGCTGTGACCCTAAAACTGGTCTTAAAACAGCAACGGGATCGCAGCCCTCGGTGTTGCTCCCGCGCCTCTCTCAGCCAGTGAGCAGGAACCAGTCCGTATGTGGGATCCGAACCCTCGGGCGGGAGCGCTGCCGCGCCTCCCAAGCGGCGCACTATCCAGTGCGCCACCAGGCCGGCCCCTAGGCAACAGATTTTTGACAGGGGTACCAAGACCATTCAATGGGTAAACAGTCTTTTCAACAAATGATACTGGGAAAACAATAGCCACACACAAAAGAATGAAGTGGGACTCTTACACCATACACAAAGATTAACTTAAAATGGAAAGTCCTAAATTTAAGAGTTAAAACTATAAAACCTGGAGGGTGAAAATATATGGGTAATCTTCATAACCTTGGATTTTGCAATAGATTCTTAGATGTGAAACCAAAAGCATGAGCAACAAAAGAAAAAATAAATAAATTGGAGACTTCATCAAAATTTAAAATGATTCTCCAGCCCGTCAGGCAGGCAGGCAGTTGGTCTGGTTCGAGCAGCTATGGGCTGTCCAGCTCTCCTGAGTAGCACACTCCTTCCTCCTTCCTGGTCAGCAGCAGCAGTTGCACTGGCAGCGGTGCAGTCCTTTCAGGAGGTGTGGCAGGAACTGAGCATCGGCTGCAGAGGGCTGAGCCCAGCCCGGCAGAGGCAGGTGCGGGCCTGGAGATGATCAGCAGGCAGGTGTTCGACGTGAGGCCGTGCTACACCAACCTGTGGTATGTTGGCGAGGGCACCTACAGCATGGTGTAATCTGCTTATGATAATGTTAACAAAGTTTGAGTAGCTAGCAAGAAAATCAGTTCTTTCAGAAACCAGACTTACCACCAGAAAACGTTGAGGGAGAAAAAAATCTTACTGCACTTCAGACATGAGAACATTATTGGAATCAATGATATTATTTAAGCACCAACCAAACCATCAAGCAAATCGAAAGATGTACATATATATTATACACGGCCTCATGGAAAAACATCTTCACAACGTTTTCATGATGCAACACCTCAGCAACAACCATATATGCTATTTTCTTTACCAGATTCTCAGAGGGTTAAAATATATTCATTCAGCTAACATTCTGCACCATGACCTCAAGACTTCCAACCTGCTGCTCAACACCACCTGCAATCTCAAGATGGCAGAGCTAATAATAAGATGGGAGATCTACGAGTGTCTTAGGTATGATGAAGGGATGTGGATTCAGTCTAATAAAATGCACAGGAATTCAAGAAGGCCTAAATAAATGGAAAGACATTCCATGTTCATGGACTGGAAGACAATATTAATAAGGTGGCAGAATTCCCCAAATTGATCTGCAGATTCAGCCTTTTTTTTTTTTTTTTTTTTTTTTGCAGAAATTGACAAACTGACCATAAAATTCATATGAAAATTCAAGAGACCCAGAACAGCCAAAGCAATTTTATAAAATAACAAAGTGGGAGACTCTCACACTTCCTGATTTCAAAACTTACAACAAAGCTACAGTAATCAAGACAGTGTGCTACTTGCATAACACAGACACATAGGTCAATGGAACTTAACAGTCAATAAATAAACCCAATTTCCCAACTTTGTGTTAGGCAAAGCCTCTTAGGAATGACACCAAAAGCACAAGCAACAAAAGAAAAAAAGATAAATGGATTCCATCAAGATTAGAAACTTGTGCTTCAAAGTAAAATCTTCAAGAAAGTGAGTGAAAAGACACCCCAAAGAATGAGAGAAGATATTTACAAATTATATATCTGATAAGGGACTTATAACTAGAATATAAGAAGAAATCTTACAACTCAATAAAAGGATAAAAGCCTGATTTAAAAAACGGGCAAAAAGATCTGAATAGACATCTCTCTAAAGAAGATATACAAATAGCCAATAAGCACATGAAAAGATGCTTGACATCATTAGTCAGTAGGGAAATTAAATCAATCACAATGTGATACCACTTCACACCCACTAGGATGGCTATAATCAAAAAGTCAGGTAACTGTGGGCAAGGATTCAACACCTAGGTATACACCTACGTGAAATGAAAACTCATGTTCACACAAAACCATGTACATAAATGTTCACAGCAATATTAATGATTATAGCCAAAAAGAGAAGTAATTCAAATGTCCAACTTATGATGGATAGGTAAGATGTGGTAGATCCATACAGCAGAATAAAAAGGAGTACTGATAATGCTAATACATGGATCAATCTTGCAAACATTACATAAATGCAAGAAGCAAAGACCACATTTTGTATGATTCCATTATATCAACTGTCCAGAATAGGCAATCCATAGGGACAGGAAGTAGATTAATGGCTGTGTAGGGTTGGTGGGTTTGGTGGAGGAATAGGGAAGGACTGCTAATTCATCTGAAGTTTCTTTTTGAATTTATCAAACGTTCTCAAATGGAATGGCAGCAATGGTTGTATAACCCTGTGATTGTAATATTAAAAACCACTGAACTGTACAATTTAAATGGGTGAATTGTATGGTTTGTGAGTTATATCTCAATAAAGCTGTTTAAAAAGTGCAAAACCAAAACTGTTTGTGCTTCAAAGTAGAATATCAAGAAAGTAAAAAGACAGTCCACAGAATGGGTGGAAAAAATTGCAAATCATATATCTTAACTAGCACTTGCATCCACAAATACAACAGTACTTCAAAAAGTTCATGGAAAGATTTGTATTAACTTTCAATTCTATTTTTCCATGAATTTTTTGAAGTACTATCATATAAAGAACTCTTACAACTCAACAATAAAAAGACAAATAGCTCAATTAAAATATGGGCAAAGGGTCTGAATAGATATTCCCCCCCCCCAAAAAAAAATATACAAATGACAAAAAAGCATGTAAAACATGAAAAGATGGTCAACATCATCAATCATTAGAGAAATGCAAATCAAAACCATAAGAAGGTAACATTTCCAAATTAGTAGTATGACTACAATTAAAATAAATAACAAATGTTTGTGAAGATAGAGGAAAACGAAACCATGTGTATTAGTCAAGGTTCTCCAGAGAGACAGAATTAACAGGATATAATTATACGAGAGGGATTCGTTAGGGGAATTAGCTCATGCGTTTGTGAAGAAAAGTCCTACGACAGGCCGTCTGCAAACTGGATGCTGACAGTGTGGCTCAGTCCAAGTCCAAAAGCCTCAAAACCAGGGAAGCTGATGGTGTCCTTGGTGTAAGTTCTGGAACCAAGTTCTGGAACCCCAAAGCTGAAGAGTCTCGAGCTCTGATGTCCACGGACAGGAGAGAAGAGCGTATCCCAGTTCCAGCGGAGAGAGAGCTAGCTTTACCTTTTTTTCTGTCTTTTGTTCTCTCTGGACCCCCAGCGGATTGGATGGTTCCCACCCACACTGATGGTGGGTCTTTCCCACCCAGTCGATTCAGACTCTCATACTAATCTCTGCTGGAAACACCCACACGGACACACCTAAAAAGATAGCTTTACCAGGTTTCTCAGCATTCCTTCATCTAACCAAGTTGACACCTAGAATTAACCTTCACACCCTGCTACATTACTAGTGAGAATTTTAAACAGTGCAGCCGCTTTCAAAAGTGTGGCAGTTCCTCAAAATGTTAAACACAGAGTTACCATATGACCCAGCAATTCCTTTCCTGGGTATATACCTAAGAGAAATAAAAACATATGTCCACACAAACACTTGTACATGAATGTTCATAATAGCCAAAATGTGGAAACAACCTAAATGTCTATCAACTAGTGAATGGATAAACAAAGCATGGCATATATATATCCATATAATGTTGTTATTATTCAGCCATAAAAAGGAATAAAGTACTAATGCATGCTGAAGCATGGATGAACCTTGAAAACATTAGGCTAACTGAAAGAAGTCAATCACAGAAGACCCCATATTACATTATTCAATGTACATGAAATGTTCTGAATAGGCAGATACACAGAGACAGAAAGTAGATTAGCGGTTGCCTAATGCTAGGAGGTGTACTGTGATGGATGAGGGAAAAGGAGGGGGTGACTGTTGATGAGTGTCAGGTTTCATTTTAGGGTGAAGATAATGTTCTAAAATTGTGGTACACCTGCACAACACTCTGAAAATACTAAAAAAACAATGAATAATATGCTTTAAATTGGTGAATTGTATGGTATGTTATGGGCAGAACTGTGTCCCTACCCACCCACCCCCAAAAGGATATGTTGGAGTCCTGACCCCTAGTACCTCAGAATCTGACTTTATTTGGCAATAGGGTCTTTACAGTAGTAATCAAACTAAAATAAGGTCAACGTGGGCCCTAAACCAAAATGACTGTTCTCATAAAAAGGGAAAATCTGGACACAGAGGCAAACACACATAGTGGGAAGCCAATGTACAGACACAAGGAGAAGACAGTCACCTACAAGCCAAGGAGAAAGGCCTGTAACAGATCCCTCCCTCGGAGTCCTTAGAAGGAAGCAATCCTGCTGTCACCTTGATTTCAGACTTGTAGCCTGCAGATGGTGAGACAATATACTTCCGTTGTTTAAAACAGCTGGTTTGTGGAACTTTGTTATGGCAGCCCTAGCAAACTAATATAATATGTGGATTATATCTCTATAAAGCTACACACACATGGGGACTTCAAAAAGTTCCCGGAAAAACAGAATTAGAAGAAAATACAATTTTTTCCATGAGCTTTTTGAAGACCTCTCATATATGTATGCTGTCTACAAGAAACTCATTTCAAATATAATGGCACAGCTTAGTTGAAAGTAAAAACTATTCTAGATACTTCATTAACAAAACGAAAAAATCCTAGCCTTCGTGGAACTTACATTCTAGTGCAGGAGTTGAGCGTACCAAGGAATACAAGTCAAGCAGCTGGGGAAATACCACTAAGTGTGAAGGATACCAACATTAAGAAAGCAAATATATTTCACAGGGCCTAACTTATAGCTTAGTAGGGATACAGCCCTGTAGTTTTAGGAATAGCCTTTTTAGTATTGCACATAGAAGTGCTAAGCTTGGGAAAAACAGAAAACTTTCCCAGGACTAAAGTCTCTGCTGTAGATTAAAAAGAATTGTAACACAGCAAAAACGCTGGCTCTAAGGTCAGTCGTCCTTGGTATACCTAAACCTAATGATGGGAAAGTATGTGAGCTAAAGGCCTCAAGGTTGATGGTCGGGGATATTCCACATCTTGTCTTCAGTTGTTTCTTTGAGTTTCTTAGGGAACTAAGTGTTGCCATAACAATTATCTCACTGTTCTTTTGTAACCACCTGTGTTCCTTTTCTGTAGCTATCTTGCCTGGACAATAAAAACTGAGAAAAACCAGATTTGGGGTTATTCCTAGGAATTCTTCTCTCTTGAAGAAATTGCTCGTGGGATTAACCCCTGCTGGGCCTCTCACTGCTCTGGAGAAACGGGCTTTGAGTAATCCTTTGCATCACCTTCACCCTGGGAGAGGTGACAACTAAGCAAGCAAAGTCACATCCACAATTACATTTCCAGAGCAGAGAGAAGAGGAGGATATTGAAGACAGAAAAAGTGGGTTGTCACAATAACCAAGGACTGGAAGGGACTATGTCAAATGCAGATGTTGAAGGTAGTAAAAATCAAGTCTAAGGAACTTGGTAATTATGAGCACATTTAGACCAGCAAGAATCATTTCAGGAATGTGATGGTAGCTGAGATTCGTCACATCAACTACTTGCCAACAACCTCAAAATGTTATCCCAGTCATTCTTCTGTTGTACCATCACGACAAAAACCTAACCCTGAATAAATCCAGCGGCTGACCTCTTCTGCAATGATAGCTTTGACAATGAACATTACTAAAGAACAATCCACCAGACAGACTGATGACATTGTGTCGATGGTGCCCAACTCACTGCTAGTCCATCCTCTTTCCAGTTCTCCAGGACTGCTATTTCAAACTATCTGCTGTTCTTGTACCTTCATCCCTACCCTACCCGCCTCTGGAACTGGCTACATCACTTGGTTCTAAAAGACATGAAGCCAAATTATTAGATGAAAACTCTTTCAGCTCTGCTGTTCAAATGACACACATGGCTGTGTCCATACCTGTTTCTTCATCTGCCTTTGCTCTAGATCCTCTTCCTGTTCAGAAACCGTGATGTCAGTGATCTTTGCCAAACCCTCTCGACCCCATTTTTACCTCTACTGATTCCATACTACTATCCCATTACCATTTAAACACAAGACTATCATTTAAACACAAGACTTCCACATCAAAAGAAATTCCCTCAACCACATACAATTTTATTGCTATAGCCTCACCCTTCATCACAGCTAGTTTTTGAGAAGTGTTCATACTTGCCCACTTCATTTCTTTATTTTCAGTCTTCACCCCACTGTGACCTAGATTTACCTTCATTACTCCACTGAAACTGTCTTCTTGACAAAATTACTAAATATGGCTGGTTGAGAAAACCAAAGGAAGACATAAATTACCATAATTCTTCAATTTTGAGATGCCCATTCACCCCCCCCCAATTTAATGGGATATATCTTACAATCAATGATCAAAAGCAATGGGTCATAGTTTAATGAGCAGTAGTTTTTTTTCATTGTTTACAAAAAAGTCTTAGAATCAGGTATCTTAGGTTCAATCAAATATGGTGTTTTTGAAATTAAGGTTTTTTAAAAAATGGATTCTTAATTTCGATATTGACTGTATCAGCAGCTAACTCCACTGATTACTCCCTTCTTAAAATGTTGTATTCTTATTGGTTTCTGTGATACTGCATCCTTTATTTCCCTTCTCAGCTGCTTGTTCTCTCTCCTTGTTGTGTTCCTTTTCCAGTTTTCTTCTTTTCTCAGTCATCAACTCCTCTGGGTAAGTTCATGCATTTTTATGGTTTCAGTACTACTACTCAAACGTTGTAGGATATCCCTGTAGCTCACCTAATAGCAGGTGGGTATGACTTCCAGAGACATCAGGTTAACTGATTCTTGTTTCAGTTCCAATGTAATGAGTCTAAAAATGACTTGGGTCAGGCTGCTAACCTTCAGAGACTAAGGAAGATAAATTATGTTTATACTTACAATTATATTGTACAACTCAGTGTGGTGTACCTGATGAGGTCGTCCTCAGTACTTAATCTAGAGTAGGTAACATGCATAATTTCCCCAGCCTTATATCTACACCACAGGCTGGGTCACTTTCAAGTCAATACAGCAACTACTTGCACATTATTAGCCCCACTGCGCACTGTCCTACCCATCCCTCATTAATGATCTTTGCCCCTGTAAGCCTTTGGAATAGAGAAAGTCAGTGTACTGCCTTCCTCCCAACTCCCCAGCACCCGACACCTCTACCACCTACCCCAAACATGCATCTCCTCCTGTTTTGGTGAATATCTGCCGCTTAGGTATTACATTTCCACAGGTGGCATAAGTCAAATGCAAACAGTTATCCATAATTTTTTCATTCATAAATATTTATTGAGCACCTACTACGCACCACATATCATGTTAGGCTCTGGGATGCAAGTGGAATAAGTTATCACCCCTGCCCTCATGGAGCTTACACTCTAGTAGAGGAGACAGACAATATACAGTGAACCAATACATAAAATAACCACAGGTTGTGGTAAGTGCCATATAGGATATAAACAGGGTGATGTGATAGAGGATAGTTAGGAAACACCTACTTTTGAGACAGAATGATCAGGGAAGGCCTGAGAAGGTGGTTAAAAACAGAGTTTCAAGGCTGACTCCCCACTTACAAGCTGCATAACCTTAGGCAAGTCACTCGCTCCATTTCCACATTTGTAAAAATGGCGATTATCATACCAAACTCAATAAATGCTCATTACTATTAAAGATTATGAAAACTCTTCATGTCTTCTCACTGTTTTATGGGGCCCTTCATAATCTATCTCTTGCATATCTAAACATCCTTTAGCAAATTTCTACTTATTCTGAGCATTTTGTCTCGAGAAGTTTTCTTTTTTGGGGGGCTGGGGGACGGGGGGCAACTGGCCAGTACAGGAATTGAACCCTGGACCTTGGCGTTATCAGCACCATATCCTAACCAACTGAGATACCTGGCTGGCTACTTGACACATTTTTAATCAACCCTCAAGTTTCCATTTATATATTACCTCATCAGAGTTAGCTGCCTCACCTGCATGCTCCTGCAGCACTCTACTTCACCTTTCACCATTAAAATGGTAATCTTTCTACTTCACACCTCTCTATATGCTACTGGAGTACAACTGTGGGTGCCAGGCATCTTGTCTTGTGCTTGACAAGATGCCTGACACCAAGTGTAAGCCAAGAGAAGAAGTAGAGAGGTGAAAGACACAGAGCAAAGAGGGGAAGTCTGATGGAGAAAGGTCCTGAAGACAGAAGAGACAAGTGTCAAAGGCCCATGTGGCTGAATTGGCCTTGAAGGCCCGCCTCTTTCTCTGAGACTGGAATAAAGAAAGGATAAAGGTGGGTATAGAGCATGATGGGCTGAACCTTCTGATTAAAATAAGCAAGGTCATTCTCTGAAGAGAGTGTGGCTTGAAAAGGAGTGTGTTAATATTTGTTAAAGCTGATCAGAATAGGCTAAGAATCTATGCCATGCCAAGTCAAAGGACTGACAGGTAGTTCTGAGAGTATGTTCAAGGCTGCCATAATGAAGGAGCACTCTAGGCCAGACAAGTAGGAAAGAGAAAACAGGGGGGTGAAATAGTAGTGGGGCAACTCTAGAGGTTCAGTGGAAGAAAATGCTGGAAGTGAAGTAACCAAATCTCTCAGAATAGACTGCTAGATGAATCATCTATAAGAATGTTGAAGGTAGGGCCGGCCCGGTGGCGCACTGGAGAGTGCGCCGCTTGAGAGCGCGGCGGCGCTCCCGCCGAGGGTTCGGATCCCATGTGGAGACCGGTTCCTGCTCACTGGCTGAGCGCGGTGCAGGCGCAACACCGAGGGTTGCGATCCCGTTGCCGGTCCCCGGTACGGGCGCGACACCGAGGGTTGCGATCCCGTTACCGGTCAGTAAAAAAGACAAAAAGGAAAAAAAAAAAAAAGAATGTTGAAGGTATTAATAACAACAGAATTAGAGATGGCAAGAAACAGTGAGCCACGAAGTGAAGCCTCGAGCAAATCAAATGGCGCTCCCTTTATTCAGGCGGTTACTTGATAAGAACTGAAGTAGGTGATAGTATGACCTCTTGGTATACATGGGATTCTGAGGCAGAGATTTTTGGTAGAGGAATTACAATAGGGAGGAAGGGCAGCAAATACCATCCCTTGAGGTATGTGGTATGAGAACACAGCCCAGGTAAGAGCTGCAAGGGATGGCAGGACGTTGGGTGACAGCTGAATTTGTTACGGCCAAGCAGTGAATATAAAAATCAAAAGATTGAGATGTAGCCATGCATGGTCTAGGAAGAAGTGAGAGGATGGGCGATGAGGAGTGAATAGCATGTGCAGAATGGAGACAAGTGAAGGTGAAATGGATGGCAAGGAAGGTTTATATTTCTTAAAAGATAGCAGGAAAATCAGGGATGAGCCTCAGGGCTGCTTCTTTTCTGAAATCTCATGATTAATATCAAACTCATAACTGTCTCCCCTAAATGACTAAAGTTCATTCTAAATTACCTCTTGTCTCTGTAAATAGTGCTATTATCCTCCAAGTTATCCAGGCTTGAGAAATGGACTCAGTCCTTACTCCTATATACAGTCACTCAATCTTGAATCTTCCTTTGAAAGGGCTCCAGTATCCCACTCCTTTATTACTGTGGCCATCATGTGAAACAAGATCCCACAATTTTATGTCTAGATTCCTATACCAGTCTCCTAAATAATGTAGATAATTAACATCACTTCAGTTTAGTCAGAGGGCTTTTGAGGTAGGTCTAGGTCAGCTCCCAAGTCCACTACTCATCCACTGTGATTTTGGAAAACATCTCTAAATCTGTTTCTTCATTTGCAAAACAGGGATAATTCCACTTTCCTTTGAAAGGATAGTGCAAGGAATGAGACTTCTTTGGAAAGTTCTAAGAATAAGGACTGTTACTAGGTAAGAATTCTTGATTTTTGGAAACTTTATTATAAGCCCGTTGAAGCCTGGAACCAGATCTTTTATACTACTATATCCCACATACTCTTAGAAAACATAATAAACGTTTGTTGAATAGTATGATGAAAGCCAAAATAAGAGTTATTTTATAACACAACAACACTCTTTTTAGTAAAAGAGTTAAACTTTGAGGGGGATTGGCCTGTTGGTTCAGTTCGTTAGAGCACGGTGCTGATAACACCAAGGTCCAGTGTTCAATCCCTCCACCAGCTAGCCACCAAAACAAAAGAAAAACAAAAAAAAAGAAAAAAAAAAAGAGTTAAGCTTGGAGAACACAAAGCAACGTTTTAAAACCCATTCAGCAATAAAGATGTTTTGGAAATAATGAATGTTGTATATGCCAATCAAGAAAATGCTACACCTCCAACATCTGAAGATAACAATCAGTTTTTTCTTTCCCCACAGTCTCCATTATAAAACCAAGAATAAGATTTCACTGGGAACATAAAATATAAAGTAAAACAGGCAAAACTTGGCCCTGGTTGTTGTTTTAGCCTTACCACTTTTCCAGTTTGGGTTGGACTGCCTTTGGCTCAGTAGATCCTACTGGCGTTAGGAAGCTCAGAAAGGCCAAAATGGAGCCTACAGGAAGAGGAAAAAGAGAGCTGGCTACTAAGGGCTGGCCCTAGACACAAATGGTGGGGGATGAAGGGAAAGGTGTAAGATTTTTGAACTAAAAATGGAAAATGTAGCCTGACAAATATTTGTACTACTTCACAGTTAAAATAAAACCATGTGAAAAATCATGTGTCCGTACATAGAACACGGATGTCAGATACAAAGCCTCGCAAAATCCCCACCAATTACTTCCAAATCAGCCCAGCTCACCAAGGGCAGAAGGGCAGAAGGACTTAGTGCAGATGCTTGCATAAAGAGAAAATGTGTATTCTTGGAAAATATGACTAGACCACCCTTCTCATACCATCTGGCTGGAATATAAATTAGCATAACCATTTGGCAAAGTGATAGGAATCAAGAACTACAAAAGTGTTCATAGCCTTCACCCAGGAATTTCACATCTAGGAATTTACCCTAGGAAAATAATTTATGCACAAAGATTTTCACTGTAGCATTATGAGGTGCAATCTAAAATGTCTATTGGGGAAAGGTTATATGAATCATGGCACATCCATACAATGGAATGCCATGGAACTAATAATAGTTGATGTAGTTCCTAATAACATGGAATAATGCCTGTAGATTGACAGAAAAACCAAGATACAAATTATATTGAGAATGAATGAAACTATGTAAAGACATGCACAAGCAGCAAAAAGACTGGCAAGAAAAAAGCAAAAATATTAAGTGATGCTTTTTTTTCTGGTGATAGAATTATAGGCAATTGTTATTTTTCTTTATACTTCTCTATACTGTCTAAATTTTCCACAATGAGCATGTTCTACTGACATAAACAGAAAAAACAAAAATAAACATTATCCAAACAGGCAAGCATTAAAGAAGAATGTGCATTTTTATATAGCTTTGTTTCCTTTAGGTGCAGTGCGGTTCCTAACCAAAAACAAAAAGAAAAACAAAAACAAAAAAACCCAAACAAAAAAATGGGGGAGATTACAAACTAGTCATTTATTTGACAAGATCATCAGACTCTTAAAGGCAGAAGAGAAAGTCTTAAATTCCTTTCAACAAGTTCATCATATTCATGTAGAACTGCAGCAGAAAAGATGGTGAATCAGGTTGAATCATCAAACACCGATCTAAATGACAACTCCAACCTCCCACACCATTATAGAGCCAGGGCCACTAAATCCAATATCAGACTTAAGTTTAAATGGTGTACTGCTCTATATTTTCTAAGATGGAAACAGCTTGGAAATAATGCATTACGACAGTCCATAAAAATGGAGAAAACCTTACATGAAAAAACTTAATAAAAGTGATTACTAAAATAAAGAATACAACAATTAAGTGCTTTGTTTACCAACTGCAGGTTAGAGAGAAATGAAAGGCATATCTGAAAATTAAACCGATGCTTTGTAAAAACTGACTTTACTTAAAAATACAAATGTCAACTAATAAATACTTTGTTGGTAGAAGAAAAAGACAACTTGATTACTAAATGGTGAGTGTCCAGGACTGGTCTGAAAGCAGAATGTCTGACGGGTCTGAATATCAAAGTCAGAATAGACTATGTTCAATCTACTTTACCTAAAATCCAACATCTTGCCTCTCTTCAAATTCCTTAGGACTACCCTAAGGAAATTTGTTTTATACCAAGATAGGGATCAACTTAATCATACTTGCTATCCCTTACCTATGCATAATATCTTCATTCTAGCTTTTCTGAAACACATTAGATAAATGCCACATACCTCAATTCACCTCATTTTCATTTGGCCTTTACGATTACCCTTGGACAGATGCCAAGTATTTATAACTTCTGACCAGAAATGGAAATAAAATCCTAAAGTGGTTGACCTAAAGGTCAGAAAGTTAGTAAGTAAAAGTAGACCTTAGGCACGAAGTTATATTCAGCACCAATTATACTGTTAGGAGTTATCAGAGCAAGAAATGTCCTTAATATTTCTAAGAGAAGAAAGAAAAAATAGAGGTTGGCTAAGTGACTGTAAGAAATTAATAACTGCAGTTCCTTTCCTTAAACAAGATACCTCAGATAATCTAAGGAACAGCTAAGATGACCTCATCTGTAACTCCCTTATACTTGGTTAGGCAGAAATCTGAGCTAGCAAAATAAACTATTAAAAAGTCAGGATGTTGGTAAAAATAACTAGTGATCATATTAAACAAAGGATAATGGCTTCATAATCATGCTGTTGCCATAAGGCCAAAGGCAAAAAGGAGAAAGTACTCACCTTCAAAAATACATATACATCGTAAGCCCCAATTTTAAGATTAAAATTTTAAAAGAGTAGTTTTTAAGATGTTAGTCACCTGTATGATAAATTAAATACTTACAGATAGTTTCAGTGTAAAGCACCAAAAATAAACAAACTTTTCACATAAAATTGTAAAAAAGAAACAAATCACAACTAAAAAAGCACAGAGGTATCAGTAACAGAACCAAGTAAATAAACTAATTTCTATTAATATTTTCATTTACTGTATAAAACTCTGTTGATTAAACTGGGGGAAAGGAGTCTCTAAGAATCTATAGGGTAACAAAATGATAACAAATATACATCACTTCTTTATTAACAAATGATAGATACCACACTAATCAGGTTACTTTTTCTATCTGATTACAGAGTCAACAGAAATTGCATCTGCATTTTGAGCAGCAACAGAAAATCTTTCTAAGAAGAAATTCTACATCTGGACCAAAAGACTGTAACAAGGACTAGAAATCTAATGACTACAAAGGCAAAACTGACAACTACAGTTTAACTACTCTTGAAAGATTCAGGTGTTATTTCCCCCCCCCATGTCTTTAATAATAAACAGCCCTCCCAAAGGATAATACATTAAATAAGGGGATAATGTAGCCAAAGGGATGATGTAGAAAACCAGAAGAAATTAAATCAGTACAAAAAGAGCACACAAAGGCCACGAAACCTTGAGAAAGTATAAAACACCAAGTAGGGATAAGTCAGCTCCCTGGAGTTACACCAACCCTTATGTGTCCCTGTTCTAACTAAATTGGAGAGTCCTCATCTGGGCACTTCTGTTTGAGAATCAATTAGATAAGCCATTAAAAAAAAAAAAGTCTGTTTTTAAAGCAGATACAGCTTAGGGAGAGAAAGCTAAACTCTAGAAAAGTACTAAATCCTTGAGAACTCAAAAATGACTTAGGAACCCAAATGAAGCAAACTATAAAATTTGGATGAAAATGTTTCTCTAAGAGTAAAACTCAGTTTTTGGAGTGATTTAAAATAAAACACTGTTTAGGAGAGTGATTTTCAAAATGCAGCCAGTAAAACCATAGGGGTTACCTGGAGTGTTTGGTGGTGGCATGGAGTGAGACATGAAGTGGGCTTCAGGCACATCCTCCCAAACCCTTCCCTCACTTTAACTCAAACATTTCTAATTGTTTCATCTTTGTGTTTTTAGGAAAGATTTTCTTTTTTAAAAAGGGGAGGTAAGGATCTGATGCTGTCCTCCTCGCTTGCTATTATTTGTCTTTTTCCCGAAGTTTGAAAATCATTGCTGAGGTTGAAATTAATTGGTGAGAAATATGATCAGAGATCTAAAACAAATGTTCTATTTCAGTGCTACTAAAATATGAAAAGTTTCAAAGATTTTATATATTATTCTATAAAATAAATGAGCAAATTTTTAGGAAGAAACTAAGTTTTGTTATTTCTACCTCCCAAAATCTGTTCTTTTGCTGCCTCCAACCTATCAATATTTCTTGACAGTGTGAGCAAAATTCTAACAAACACCCCAGCTACACTTTACCCCCAAAACATTTCATTCGATGGCTACATAGAATTTCTTTCTTTGAGAAGTCCCAAATTTATGGAAAACTCTAGAATGAGAATGTACAGTTACCAAAAATAATACATTGTGTCAGGACAGAATCTGCACAGAGTTCCTTAAACATAATCACTAATAAAGAGCAGCCAAATTCCAGAACTTTACTCTGCATCCACTAGCAAACAATGTCAAAGTGATAACTGATAACCAGGGAAAAATGTGTAACATAAAGCCCATTTTTCTTTGATGGGATCATGAAGAAAAGTGGAACTGCAAGAAGAAAAGTGGAACTCAAGCTTTGGCCACTTACAGAAACTTCATTATTTCAACAAAATAGAACAAATCTCCGTGGAAAGGACTCATTCGGCAAACATACTTCTTTCCAAATACTTTTTCCTTCACAGCAGGCTAAACAGAAGTTGCTGTCATTCTAGAATCAGTGATTACATCTTTTTTTTTTTTAATTAGAAAAGAGTTTACTTGAATATTTACATAACTTTTATTGCTGTTTATTGTAACAAAAAAATCTTCAACTCATTTGTAGGATCCATCCAGCAATGTATGAAATTGAAATCCATCTCTTAAGAAAGTACAGTTTTGGCTGAATGTATCCGATGCTCAAAGTACAGCACAAGTAAGAAAAATCCTTCCATGCCATTTGGTTCTTGATGCAGTCATCTGTGTTATCTCTTAGAAAGCAAAAGAATCCATTTGACATTTCAATAAATACCAAATTGTCAAAAATATAGCTTCCACAAACCAGAAATCCAAGAAAGAGCAATTTTGATGAATGATTCCCAGAATCAAGTGAGTCCTCCTTTAGTCCAATGAGATGATGTCAGGAATGTTACTTCCACTGCTGGTTATGACCCCTGTCTCACTCCTG
Organism: Galeopterus variegatus; assembly: GCF_000696425.1. Lineage (NCBI taxonomy): Eukaryota > Metazoa > Chordata > Mammalia > Dermoptera > Cynocephalidae > Galeopterus > Galeopterus variegatus. Next base: position 141,441 of record NW_007728792.1, on the reverse strand, counting down.
CTGCTGGATGAGCTAACATGAGTACTGCTCTCATGGGGGCTGGTGGTGGTGACAGACGTACTGCTTGCTGTTAAGGGTGAGGTGAGACTATCCAAAAACATAGGAGGACAGTACTGCTTGAAACAAACAATGATGCTGATGAGGAAGAGACTACATTGATTTTAAATAAAGAGACTAGAAATACTTAGATATGCACAAGTGATAGCCACATATTTAAATCCCACTGGGATTTAAAAGTTTCTCAAAACTTCACATTTTTGGGTGGAAGGTGGCATGAATTTAGCTATTTTACATTATTTAGTGAATGAAGCATCATCTTGAGTCTCTCAAAACCTGTGGAACTTTTTGTTGATCATATACACAGGTAAAAGTACAAATAATGTCAACAATAACAAGTCCTTTAATACTAAAAATATTGGCCCCACAATTATGACTCATACTTAACTCAGAATTTGCTAAGTGTATTTAGATAGGATTTAAATCACACCGTAAAAGGCTAATACTTATTTTTAATGGTATTAAGCAAAAATGCTAATGTAAAATTCAACAATCCTTCCAAAATTTCATAACAAATAAAAGTTTCATGAATAAAAGTTAAGACTGACCAGCTGAATGATGGTGTTGGACTCCTTTGTACATACGCATAACAATACTTGGGTAATTAGAATGACAACCTTCATTCTAAAACAGAGGCTACATGGTAGTTAACTAGCATGGGATGCTTAGGACAGAGAATGATCTCATGCAATCACAAAATTTTGGAATAAATCTTAGAGATCTAATCTATCTATCTTGTGATGCTTGCTTGACAACCCTCTCCAAGAGTTCACATTTCAAGTCCCCTTGCCATCCTGGTTGCAGATTCCCAAATAAATGCAAATGTGAGTGTAATACTCAAATATTCACCAAGAGGATAGAGAGAAATAAGAGCTAAAAGCTTTATTTTATACCGCCATAGAATATTTTTTGTGAGAAACAACTGCACAGACTTTAGCAAAATAAGCGAGGTCTACTAACAGACTGCAAGAGATGTATTGAGTTTCTTTAGTTCGACTGTATGAAAGATCAGTAAGGATATCTTATTAATATAATCATTCTATATATAATTCAGTTTATCATTAGAGATACTGAATTATGGAAAAGAAATTTTAAATTGAAGTTGTTTAGACTACATGATCTTTAAGGCCCATAAATAAAATGGGAACAAGAGTCCCAGGTTTAAGCTGCCAGTCAGAGGAACAGCAACAACTAAAATTCAGGTTGCCTTTCAAGAGTTATTTAATGTTCTCAATGAATAACTGTTTTGGTTTATCAATAAAATGAATGCCACCCACAAAGAGATTCAAGGGACATTGATAAGGAAGAGGAGAATAGTTCTTAAAGAACTTGCAGGGACCTCTAAAGACAATTGAATTGTCAGGTATTAAAATTCCTTTCTAAAATCAAATCAATTTCTAACTTTCCATTAAAACTGGGGGAGAAATCTGGGAAAAAAGACCAGAAACTTACGTTTTCTTCCTGCTACCTCTCGTGCAGTTTTTGACTACCCCATAGGAAAAAGGTACTTTTCTTCATTTATAAAATGAGTCCTAGATGCTACACTCCTGGCATCGATGGGCTCCAGGCCTTGAATTCTACAGTATTTGGGGTGCAGCCATTTTACTCCTAATCCTATATTTCTTTCGTACATATAATGAGCACATACCTGCACAAGGATAATAGGGATTAAGGGGCAATATGGAGGTAAAGTAAAAAACCTAACGACCCTATGGTGGACTGAGGGCACAAGCTCATCCTTCTACTCACTATCAATTAAATTAGCTTATCACCAAGCATGTCAAATAGAGCTATCAGATAAAAACCTCTAGGTTCATTTTTTTAAAAAGGATTGTTCACATAAATCGGTAATCCTTTAAATCTGAAGAATCCATTTCCTAGAAAAAGATACCTTTGTTATAAAATATACTAATGTAACAAAGTCAATTCAGGGTGACAAAAATTCCTCAGTCTGCATATGACCTTGGAACCAAATTTCCAGTGCTGCTTATGCAATTAGAGTACTGAAATAGGAGGCCGATACAAGACCAGTGGTTAGCTGATTCTGAGTGGCCCAGAAAGCAGTGATCCGTGGTTCTTCCTCTATCCCTCCTCCCTACTCTCAACACCTTTCAAAACCTTTCTTTCTTTCTCAGTTTCACTCTCCTCATGCCTTTTCCTCGAACTCTGTTCTGCCTCTGCTATAAGCAAAGTGGAATCCATGCCCACTGCAAGGTCTTCATGTTGAGACTCTGGGATACTACAGCTTCTTTAACAGAAAAAGCAGGTATCCTCAAAGTCTGAATCTGATTGTTTTTAAAAACAGTGGAGAATCAAGCTAATGAGTCAAGCCTGTTTAATCAGCTTTAGTTATTGATTTTCTACGTATAGAATAGGTGTTGTATCTATAAAATAAAATTTTATTTGTAAAAATTTTAATCTCCAGCCATGTGGCACCACTTCCACTGATTATTTTTTTGTTTTTACATTTTTTTTTTTTTTTGTCTTTTTTCCGTGTCCGGCAACGGATCGCAACCCTCAGTGTCGCCCCCGTACCGGACCGGGACCGGCAACGGGATCGCAACCCTCGGTGTTGCCCCCGCGCCTCGCTCAGCCAGTGAGCGGGAACCGGTCTGTATGTGGGATCCGAACCCTCAGCGGGAGCGCTGCCGCGCTTCCCAAGCGGCGCACTAGCGCAGTGCGCCACTGGGCCGGCCCTGTTTTTACATTTTTTTAAAATTGAAGCATAACTGATTATAACCACTCAAATGCTTGCTAAAAAGGTCGACTGATCAAGCTAAATTAAATATAATTTAAAATTTAGGTATTAAGGACAAAAATATAATAAATTGAAAAACAGCAACTTTATTCCTCCAAATAAAATTGTAAAAAATATATATATTACTTCCTTTCCAACAGTGTAAGTAATTGAGAGTTGACTGTCCTGATTTTATGCAACTGGTCATTTTTAGTTAGTATAACATAACCAACAATTTAATACAAATTAGTTGCTTAAATTCAGGATACATACCTGGGGATCAACTGGAATAAGGGAAAGAAAATCCAAACCTAAAACAAAAATGCTTTGTTAATAGTTGTCTCATATTTTGGAGTCCAGAATTATTTCCCCAAATCATACTGTATTTATCATAAGTCACAAAACATTTGAGGTAAGTGCTTACCACACTCTGCCATAGGGAGGTTCTACACAATGATCAGTGACATTTAATGTGTATAAACCAGAAGATGAACATGTTCCCTGACAAAACAACTGGAAAAAACACCTCCCAGTGCCTCAAAGGCAGCAGTCCAAAAACTTCTGGAGAAGTGGAACTAGTCAAAGCAAATGCTTCCCCTTTGTCACTGAACTGAATGAGAAGCAATAAAAATGATAAGATAATGATCTGAATTTGGACCTTAAAAAAAAATAAAACACTTAGGCTCTTAAGATACTTCACATTTATTTTTCAGAAATATACTACATTCAGGTTCACCTAAAATATCACTTCTTAAACAGATGTCTACTTTATTGATGGCTCTCTGTCTCCCTGGTTCCCACATCAACAGAACTACACAGTCCAAAGCTCTGCACAAAGCAAGCACCTGGTAACTGCTGCTCACTAATAAGCTAACGACTATCAAGGTTTACTGGGTTCTAAGCTAATACAGTTTTCTAAACCAAAGAATAGATTCTCCAATTATGTCTTAGAAACAGGAATGTGGAAAAGGCTGCCCAGTAATATCATTTTCAAGTAGTAAAGGAATAACCATAAATAATAAAAAATTTCATGTCTGAAAAGTCCAGCAATAAATTTCAAAGTCTGTTCCCCTAGACCTCCTCCTCTGTGTGACTAAATTATTTTCAGTTACTTCAGATCTTTAAACAAGAAATCACACACTAGGTATAGGTAATTAAGACAGGCCAATTTCTATTCAGTTCCATGAATTTGTATATGTTGGCATTCAATGTCACCCCAATATAATAACTACATAGAGTGAAGGTCCAATACTGCTACTTAAAACAAAGAATATTAGTGGGGATATTTAAAATACTTAATAACCACTATAAATAATAACTCAAAAATGTTAAAGTATATTTATTCCTTTATAATCTCTAAGTAAGAGGTTTATAAAATGCTTACCAAGTGATACAAGCTGTAGCACCAATCATTTGAAAGAAATCATTCAAACAACTAAACACATTTTTAAAAATTACTGCTATATTTTTTCATTTCATAACCGTCACTAGCCATATGATACAGGAGTTTAAGCCAACACTGGACAAAGGGAATCACAATGAACTTTTCCAGTGAGTTCCCCATTAAAATGATAATCAATAAGTGACATGAATCAATAAGCAGAGTTTCTCTTGACATCAATGATATTGTTCAATTAACCCTCTCTCTGCTTCTGCCAAACAGTAATCCAAAATTTTATCCCTTATAATACCTTCTGGGAGTTTTATATATCCAATATTTCTATTATTGACTAAGCCACAAAAAGTTTATTGGACTGTTAATTGGCTTAATTTAGCAATTTTATTTTGTTTTGCTTCAAACAGTATAATATTTTCTTCATTTTTACAATAGCTTCTACTTTTTTTTTTTTTTACCATTTTAATCATTTTTTTTTATTATAATTTTTTTTTCCTTTTTGTCATTTTTCTTGACCGGCAATGGATCGCAACCCTCAGTGTAGTGCCCGTACCGGACCAGGACCGGCAACGGGATCGCAACCCTCGGTGTTGCGCCCGCACCACGGAAAAAGACAAAAAAAAAAAAAAAAAAAAAAAAAAAGAAGGTTTTTTTTTTTTGTCTTTTGTCTTTTTTTCCGTGTCCGGCAATGGATCGCAACCCTCAGTGTCGTGCCCGTACCGGACCAGGACCGGCAACGGGATCGCAACCCTCGGTGTTGCGCCCGCACCTTGCTCAGCCAGTGAGCGGCCGGTCTATATGTGGGATCCGAACCCTCAGCGGGAGCACTGCCACACTCCCAAGCAGCGCACTGTAGCAGTGCGCCACCGGGCCGGCCCCCATTTTAATCATTTTTTAATTGACACAAAATCAAACATATTTATGGGGAACACTTTTACTGTTTTAGTTTTTCAGTTTTATATGTTCAGTCACTTTGAATCTTGTATCACTCAGTCTATTTTAATAACTGGAAACATTTTATAAAACTAAAGAAATTATTGACATTTCTGCTGGGATATTGTATACTGAAGCCAAATCACTCAAAAACACTTATTTTCTAGATGTTCACTATTCCCATTTTATAACTTTAATTAAAATAAATGCACGGGTTTTATATACTTAGAAACTGTTTTTGCAGCTCTATCATTAGTGGATGCCCATCAAGGTCCAAAGACTCTTCCTATTTTCATTATTTCAGTTTCCAGCTCTTCAGATGTACTGTAATTTTCTTTGATGATTTCACGTATGCCAGTAAGTATAGTCTATTTAGAAAAGGTTTAAGAGATTCACTTGGTATCTTTTGATACCTCATCCACAGATGACTGCATATGGTGACTTATATTAACAACATAATAAAATGGCTAGAAATTTTTCTAAAATTTTCGTTGAAACTCTAATTTGCCTTCCAAGCATCACACAGGTGCTATCTATACAAAATCCAGTACGGTTTTAATGTAAATATTTCTCACTGAAACCATCTTTTCTCAAACACTAACAGTAAAATTTGATATAGTATTTCAGATGTTATTCCTTCTAATAAAAAACTAAACTATCAAAGTCTTGCATTTTAAAATTATTAAAACTCCTCTCAAACAGATGAAATTCATCAACAGTGATTAAAATTTTACTGCCTTGTTTTATACGTTTTGCAAAATGCTATTTCCTTATTTCACCATAAGTTTCAATTGCCACACATCATACTGATATATTTTTATGCCCTCCGAAGTATTTCATGGTTGAAAATGCTCAATTATTTTTAACTAAAAAGCAGGTAGTGTTAAAAATTCTGACGGTACAATATAAATGCTTTTATTTTATTAACACTGATAAAATTGTAATTTTTAAATTTTAAATGTTTCATTATGGAAAACTGACTCATTTAGTTTTTTTTTCCCTTATTGAACATAACATTTTCTTTACTTGAGCCATAAACTTTAACAAAACATGATTGCTACATGATTAAGTATGTAAATGTTTAGCACTTTCAAATTTTAATGAAACAACTTTTGAGCACCATTCACACCTGACAAGATGGCACTAGCAATAAGGCATTCATATTTTTTCTTGAAATAATCAAGCTGTTTTCCATTCCATAAATACAAATTATTTGTTTTATTTTGTATTCATTGTTGCACAGTATCAGAAGATGTTCCAAGCTGCAGTTCATTATTAATATCATTTCTTCTTTGTTCTCCTGCAGATTCAGAAGATTCATGTTTATGATGTTTAAAAGGAATGTTAAGAAATTTATTAAAACTGTCATCTTTCCATTCTTGGTGTTCTATTTAATATTTTATTATAAATTATTAGATTTATCAATACCAAAAGTGCACAGTATGACTAATTACATAAAAATTATGCACAAAAATAAAACCAAAGTAATTGCTAATTACAAAAGAGCACATTAACAATAAAACCAAAGTAAAAACTATTTAGATGTAGTAACTGCTACATAATTCATAGATGACGATAAGCTAGCAATTCTTCTAAAGCACAACAGATCCTACTCTATTCGATCTACCAACTGGTAAAACAGCTTTTCAACATTTTAACAACCAGTATCACCATAATGGTTTATATTGGCTAAATATCAGCCCTGGATATTATTATTTCCTCAATATCAGATTGAAATGCATTTTAGTAAATATATGGTTCAGACATATTTCCCTGCATTTTTCTCAAATCTGCACCTTTTTAAAAAGAAATAGTCTCACTTTATGCCCAAATTTTGAAATAATAAAAATTGTCCCAAATTAAAAATCCATCCAGGCTCACATAATATGAAAATGAACAGAGCAAGCCATTTATAAATTGTCTATGCTATTGCTAAATGGCCAGGGTCATTTTAATAAGCAAAAATGTTCATTATCTTTTTTTCAGGATTGATTTTTAATTCAAGGTCTTTAGGAAACAAATCCCTTTGGAATGCTTTTTTATAATACATACTAAAATGACATGTGGACACTCTTCAAACTAGCCAAGGTTACAGCAATACACGGCAGTTAGGAACGAAGAATCTCTGAATTTCCATCTTCATCATGTGCCACGAAACCTCAACCCGTACCTTAGCATCAGGTTTTGTATACAACCAATACTTTACAACTGGTGCTAGCTGGGTTTGCAAAGAACTTTTAAAAATACCAGTTCCCAAATTACATATGGAGTAAACACATTTAAGAAGCAAAAAGTATTTTTAAAAAGTTGTTTTGATGGATACTATATTTAGTCTATACTTTTCCACTAAATTTTATTCAAATAAGCTAAATAAATTTCAAGTGGCAAAATTATACTAGGCCAAATAACACAATATTAATTGTTTCAATAACACAAACTTTGCCCAGAAGAATGAGTACTGATTTTATTCAAATAAGCTAAATAAATTTCAAGTGGCAAAATTATACTAGGCCAAATAACACAACTATTAATTGTTTCAATAACACAAACTTTGCCCAGAAGAATGAGTACTGTGCTTAAAATATAGACCTCACTAAGGGGAGAAAGAAAAATAAACCATGGGTCAAAACCAATTTCATAAATCTAGAGAAGAAAATTACAGGAAGAGGGAATTCTATTCTAATAAAAACAGCCCTTCAGGGAGAATGAAAGTCATGAATACTAGAGGCACTGGTTGCAACTTGCTCAAATTCAAGTGACAAAAATGTATGCAAAAACAATGGTGGCTATGGAGAGACAGAAGAGTAAGAAGGGAGATGTTTAAATTTTGTATAATATGACCTTGGTTGCATAAGTCCTGGTACTAAGACAATAAATAACTTTGAGTTTTTTAAGTGTTGAGTTATTTTACAGTAGTCTCCGTCTTATCTGAAATTTCACTTCCCACAGTTTCTGTTTCAGTTACCTGTGTGCCCAACCACAGTTCGAAAATATTAAATGAAAAATTCCAGAAATAAACAATTCACAAGTTTTAAATTGCATGCTGTTCTGTGTAGCGTAATAAGATCTCATCCATCCCACTCCATCCCACCCTGGACATGAATCATCCCTTTGTCCAGCATATCCATGTAGTAGCTGACATAGTTATCAGATAGACTGCAGCAATACTGCAGTGCTGTGTTCAAGTAACCCTTACTTTACTTTACTTAATGGCTCCAAAGTGCAAGAGTAGGGATGCCAGTATATTGTCATAATTGTTCAATTTTATTATTAGTTATTGTTATTAATCTTTTACTGTGCCTAATATATAAACCTTACCATAGGTATGCATGTACAGGGGAAAAAATAGTATACATAGGGTATGGTACTATCTGCAGTTTCAGGCATCCACTGGGGGTCCTGGAATATATCCCCTGTGGATAAAGGGGGTCTACTGTATATATAAAAGATATACCCAAGTATTAAGCACTGCTCTAGGGACACTGATGGCAGATCCTATCTTTATATGGGGAATAAAATCCACAAGGTAAATGCTGGTAGACAAAATTGGCCCCAAAATACATCAGTATATTCTGAAGATCTGATGCGCTACCAAGAAGAGAATGAGAAAATACTCTCCCTAACCTATGAAGCTTCTATGATAAATAAACCAAAAAAAGAAGTCTCTGAGTACAAATTCTCTCAAGGGAGAATAAATTCCATAAAGTTTTTCTACTAGTCTACTGTATTTCCTATCATCAGGAAACTATAGATTGCTCTGAAGTTAAAATAACAACTGAATGTTAGATATATTAAAACAGATACAACCTTTACATGAAGGCTTTAAATTTCCTTAGCGCTTCTATTTAAAATTTTAAAACTATATTTGCTCCACCAATTAAGATTAAAAATAAACAAAAGCTGAGGAAAAAAACAAAAGAAAACAAAAACTCTCCACATACCTGGCAAATCTGATGACATGCTTGATATTGGCGTGTGGTGGAATGGTACTGAGTAGTCTGTTAATGAAGGCGGAATAGCAGCAGGATCAACCGAAGTCACACTGGGCACCCTTACAGAAGATGGCTGATACATGAGAACCCTGTTTTAAATAGCATGGGAAATTACAAACAGTCTGGCTGTTAGTTTGCAGGAGAGAACAGCAGCACCACTGGGCAATCTCAGTCATACGTTCACTAAGTTTCAGCATAACTATTTGGCAACTACTCACTACACAGTACTCCGCTCTACTCTCCTCTCTCATAACAGCCTTCATTTTAACATGAACGTATCTTGGCTCTCAACAGCAGCTGTGACATAAGAGCAAGTTGACATTAAAACATAACGTACAGTGCTGGAGAAAGACACAACACTTTCATCCACAAATAGAAATATACTTTATACACACTTTTATTAACGTATATATAACATGTATGTGGTTATTAGTAATGTTACCTATAAAAAAAATAAAACTAAAATAGAGGACTCCTAAGATTTGATTTAAATCAGGGCACCTTTATGAGTGAAGCTACTTGCCATAGCTCAACTAGAATTTCTTCAATTCTAACTTGAATTGCATACATTATTTGCAATCTTATCTGGGAATCATCTGAACAAAGTTAGCTGATCCTAAAGCCAGCCAACTTGACGGCAGTTAGGCCACAATCAGAAATTAGAATAAGATGATTATTCAGGATTGAAGATATAATATCCAGAAATAAAAATACCACGTATTCTTAAAAGAGGGTTTATGACTTTGAAATTAGCTGTTATTGCTACTAAAAATACAAATTAAACACACAAATGAAATACTTTACAATTGGTACTATATAAAAATATATACACACTATATAACTTTATAATTTCAAGCAGTATAATTAAACATATTTTTGAAAAAGTTCAGATTTAAAGAGATGATTTTGCATTCTTCCTATATAATCTGCATTTTCTCTTAGCCCAAGGTAAACAAATAGAACTTTGGAAAAGAGAAAAACATCTTGAATGAACATAAGAAACTGAGCAACATTACTGATGCGATGGTTGATGGTGGCCATCCTGCCAACAAGTAATGAGATGTGAACAGGGTCAAAACATTAAGGTATGCATCCCAAATCACTGTCAGACAACTACTGTTAAGTTTAATGACTGAGTCACTGAATTCTGTAGCTGGAAGGGACCATTACAAAGATGAAGTAAGTGCAACTTTCATAGAAACTTAAAGTGGGACCATGTTCACAAAGCTTGACTGGAATGACAACTCAAGACTTCTTGGTTTAAAACACTTCCTATTATTGCTCACATTGTTAAATATAAAATGATAACATTCGCATGATATTCTTCATATTCTAAATAACTGACAAACTATTACATAACTTCGATTTAAATGTTAAACCATTTAAATAAACACAACCTGTTTAGACAGTAGAGTCCTTCCAAAACAGGTATGCATTATGACATGAGGACCTTGTCTAGCTGTTATTCTGTAGTATTTGTCAAAAATATGGAGCCACTGGTAATGTGAAAAACAAAGTCATCTTGAGAGTACATATATGGTTGTGCTGGCAACTATGTTAGTCTCAGAAAAGTAGATAAATGACACAGGTCAGAGTTTAGAAATATTAAAAACCAATCCATTTAGGAAGTATGTGAAACATAATATGCTCAAAGCTATAACATAAGCCTGGTATTTCAAAACATTTTCCAGAGGTAGACGAAAATAGAAAGAAGTCATCTTCCAAAGATCAACCTGCTTAGGTTAGAATCAGGAGGTTTCTTGACCCCCAATTCTACCTGAAGACCTAAAAGCACAAGCAGGATGTGAGTGATGTTAGAAATGGCAGACCTGGGGAAGAGAGAACTTGGGATGAAATTAAATAAGTTATGTTGTATCTAAAGCTCATCTCTTTCTGGAGGTTAGAAAACAGTGGTCCTCTATAGGGATGAAAGCAGAGGAACAAGAAATCACCAAGTGTTTTCAAATGACATGAGTCCACCTCCCACAAAGGAATGCGTATCAGAAACTGGAGAAGGGACACAGAGGGTAAGAAGGGGAAAGAGATTGGGTATGTGTTAGTGCTGGGAAGGAAGATAAAAAAGTGGCTTTGATTATTCTGGCTACCTCACAGTATTAATACCTTAGTCTTACTTTTTTAAATGTTTAAGAGGCAAGCTCTTGAAGACCAATTTATACACAAATATGCAATGAGAGAGACTGAGACTGATTCGTTTATCTTTAAAAGTTCCTATTTAAAAAATACATTTAACCTATCATTTTTCTGTCACTGAAAGAAACTAAAAGAATTGTAGGTTTATAAGAAAAAGTGCCTGTCTTCCTCCTGCCTCTTAATTGCTGCTTATGTCCAGTTCACATAACAACATGAAACTTTAAACAATTAAATAACTATTCCTTTTTTCTCCAATACCAAAATGTTCACTGTCAAAACAAGCGAAAATGCCAAAATCTAATGGGGGTACAAATTATTAAATCAACATCTAAAACCTCAGCAAACATATGAAAAGCTAAACTATCTGGTATTGGTTAATTCCTATTACCTGAACTTTGCAACTACTAACACGAACTCAGTTTTATATAGAATAACTGAAACGAGTCATTAGTTAGGATTACCAAATTATATACTGGTGGCAGATTTTTGTTTTATCAGAATCTTCACATTCAGAAACATAAAATATCTTTAGAGCCTATGCAAAAAACAAACAGATTTACATAGATGAATAAGAAGTTCCATAAAGAAATATAAATATCTATGTCTGGTGCAATTATGGGTATAACAATGTGATGTTATAAAGTAATAAAAAAATTTTTAAAGCTATTAAAATCTGTTGCTGCCTCCTTACAGAATTGGCAAATACACACACAGGCACATGTACGAATTATTAAGTGTAGATATATATTTTAAATTTTTGTAACTTTATCCACAATATCACAGCACAAAAGTAAATTACTAGAATGCTGCTAGAAAGCAAATATTAGTATTCCAGATTGTGTATTAGATCAGAATTGCATGGAGTTCATGTTCGGCCCAGACTTAAATGTCTGAAAATGGGTTGACAATTTTTATTAATAAACCAACCTGAAGTTTACTGGGTGCTCCTACTATATGATCATAAAAGTATTAAAAAGATTCAATTTTGCTACCAATTCCTAAAGATTCTTCATCCAGGAACATAAATATTTATCCTTATTCTTTGTTTCTTATCTTTAGAATACCTCCTTATTAACAACAAAGTAACCGTTCAATTTCCAGAGAGTGAGATAGGAACACAATATGTAAAATTCTCTCTGATTACAGAAAAACATCAGGTTTTCTGAACATCTTAGATTAATGTACCAGTTCCTTCTGATTAGGTATTATAATACTAAATTTAAAGATTCCAGTAGGTATTCAAGAAAAGGGGCTAGCTAGAATTGCCATCAAAATATTAACAGTGGATCTCTCTAGGTGAGATACTTTTTACTTTCTTCTTGGTGCTTTGTAAAATTGTTAATAAGAATAATTTTTACTAAAACAATATACCTCTTAAAAAATAGCTGCTCACATAATTTCTGGACTGTAAGTTAAAATAAGTTTTACTGATTTCTCATTCTCTATTCTTTCTCATTTGCTTACTTTGTAAAATTGTTAATAAGAATAATTTTTACTAAAACAATATACCTCTTAAAAAATAGCTGCCCACATAATTTCTGGACTGTAAGTTAAAATAAGTTTTACTGATTTCTCATTCTCTATTCTTTCTCATTTGCTTACAAAAAAAAAAAAAGCCCACTCTAAATACTTTCCTCATTTTCTGTTATACTTAAAAAAAAACCTCATTCTAATTAAATAGGTAAAAGAAAATATATGCCCTTATTATGTGTAAATCATATCTGGAAATACATTTTTTTTTAACAGTAAAGAAGGCAGCTCTAAAGGTTTAATTTTTAAAAGTAACTATAAAAGTAGTTTCAAAGTAACTATAAAAGAGCTGTAAAAAAGAATGTTGCAAAAGTACAGAATACAATTCCATTGATATAAAATGTCCAGAACAGACACACTTACATGAAAATATCAGTGGTTGCCTAGATTCAGGGGTGAATGGGAATAAAACTGCAAACACACACAGGGATAGTATTTTGGGTGTTGGAAATATTCTGCAACTGAAATGTAATGGTGATTGTACAACTCTGAATTTACTAAAATCACTGAATTGTGCTATTATATACTTAAGATGGGTGAATTTTATGCTATAAAGACATAAAAGACATTATGCTTTTTTCCAATAAAGACACTGGAAAAAATAAGAGAGGAGACTTGCCCACCCAAGTTTGAAAAAATGCATTCATGTGCCATCAAAAGAATCCTGTTACCTCCTTGGGTGATTCAAAATCTCTCTGTGAGAAGAACTTGTTGCTAGATACTTGGACCTGTCTTTTACGATAGGTCAGTAATGGCTTCTGCCAGATAAATCATAAATAATACATGCTAGAATACACCTGTTGCCTGTATTCTGCCCTGAAGAGGATGAGAGGGAAGGCAATCCATTTTTATTGAGAAACTACCATGTGCCTGACACTGGCTAAGTTCATTCATTACCTCATTGAAACCTGACAATAATCCTATATGGTAGGCATTATTTAACCCCACTTTACAGAACAAAAACAGGAGGTTTAAACAAGGTAAGTATTTCATCCAAGATTACAGAACACGTACTTGTCAGATTCCCAGTCCTATACTCCGTTATACTAGGCTTCCTCATGTCAGTCTGAGATGTCAAATTTCCTTACAAATAGGTTCGAGAAAATAACAAAAGTATTACGTATATGAAATAACTCAAACTTTCACTTCCCAAAGATGTGAATATTTTCTTCATCAAAATTTGCTCTACTATAAACAACATGCTTCCTTCAAAATATTTCAACTGAACAAAGGTAAATTAAAATAGCTTTCTACGGTTATGCGACTTCTCAAAGAGACATTTACACACCTATCCCAAGAACAGTTAGTGCAAATGTAATGAACAGTAGTGAACTAGAAATTAACAAACCCTTTGGTTGGGCTGCTTTGTGTTTCTGACATAAAGATGCATTTCCTTTTGGCAGGAGGGTCTTCCTCTTCATCAGAAGAGCTTTCTATTGTTAGGTCAATAACATCCACTTTCTTCTTGCTTGCCTCACTGGCTACAGTCACTGAACAAGGCTTACTGAGGACACTTGAACCTGCATGTAGGGAAATAGAAGAAAGACAAAAAAAAAAATCAAAGGTATATAACACCTATAAAATTTAGCTGTAAAAGTCTTGACTATGTAGTATATCCATAACAATATACAGCCAGTAAAGCCACATACTCCACCCCATGGAAAGAAACCAAGTCCCTAACACCAGGTGTTTATCTGTAATATGACTGCTTACCTGGGGACATAGGGGAGAGCTCTATTCCCTGACAGAGGGTCAAAAGCCTCCTTCAGACAGCTTGCTCTTAAGTCTCTCTCCAGTACTGTCAATGATCTGTGCAGATCCTGTTGCTTACCCTGTCTTCCCAGGTTAGCAGTCATTTCATAGACAGACATCTGGAGTTAGGTAACTGGTCTCAGGCCATGGGACAAGAGTATGTGGTTTCACTGCTGTGTATTCTTACAGACATGTGGTACAGTTAAGTCAGAATCAGATACTTCCATTCTAGCAATCACACTCATGTCAAAGAATATACAAACTAGTTGCCATAAGCCACAACTTCACAAAAAGATGAAAACCCTAATAAGTGGGAAAAACCCCCAAACGTCTCACTTACTTAGACATTTAAAGCCTTTCTTATGAATTATCTACTACATTCTTTCCATCCACTAAGATAATCTCATATACCATAACAACTCACATTATTACAGAAAAGTATATTATTCTCTGTAATCTATTTAAATAAAATTAACTGTTTATTCATAATGGAAAAATAGCAATAACTAATCAATTAAATCACTCCCCATTTTTCCCAAAGATGAGAGAAACTTTGGTCATTGTACTCTTAGGTTTAGCATCAATCACAGGAAAATAATTAATATTGGCATAAATCCTTTATATTTCTGCTCTCTTTTTTACTCTGAAAATCTATTATCCATTACACTGTTTGATAGAACTTCAAATACAGTCAGAACAAAACCCAAATACAGTAAGTAGATTGTGTTAGATAAAAAGAAACTATGTTCAGTTACTCAAACTGCCCTTAGTTTCCCACTCAGTGTGGACAGGGGCAGGGAACTGAAGGATGAGTATACTTTCTAGGTAAACAAAGCAAAGTAAAACTCCTTCCCACAAAGAGACAGAAGGAAACAATTTGTTCACTTTCCTGGCAGCTACTATGACCGCTTTCCCACCCCCATCCCTCAATGGATGATGCTGCCTCTCTAACCACACCTTCACATGGGGTTCAGCCTACAGATACTCTAAGAACAACTATGACAAACTGTTCATTTAAATGTCAATTGTAACTTTTCAGTTTGTAACAAACACTATACATTAAAATGATTTTAGGTGACTGTTTCATTTATTTTACATGTGAAAAATATACCATGAAAAGGCTGATAAGATGGTATAAACCTTACCGCATTTTTAAAGGGAAGAATAAAAAGCATTTGGGGGGAAATTACATATGTGACAGATGATCAAAAGATAAAGTTAGCAAACTGAGCTCCAAATGTAAGGCTAGTGGCCAGCGCTGCACAAGTCTCATTGCTTTGCTCTCTGCGGCCATTCTGCACATACTTTCTATTTTAGTACACGGTTGGCCGGATACTTTCATAGCTTCTTTCTTCGGTCTCATTGGACACCAAGAACCATCTTCTTGAAATTTGATTTCGTCCACATCAGAACAGTCATTGAGAATTTCCATAAAAAGCCTACAAACCAATTAAGAAGCACATACATGGAATCAATGGCTTTGTTCAAAGGTAAAATAAAAAAAGACGCATTACCCTGGAGAAAAAAGTAATGCAACCTGATCTTTTTTTTTATCTGGTATTTCAGTATTTCATACTTTATAACAACTATTATTGTTCCTTCCTCCTAGGTTTTACATTTGTAACAGACAACACAAAATTAAGTGACTTACTGAGTATCATCTAATATATCAGTGGCTAAACAGATAATAGACACCTGGACGGAGTCTCCTAGCTGGGATTGGCAATAAGAACAACCTCCAACACAGCACATAAAACAAAAATAAGTAGACAAAGGTTATTATATAATAAAATAATTTATAAGCTTTAATAACAACAAAAAATGATCAAGGGGTGGGGGAAGGAGGGAAAAGTATGAACATAAAAGAAATCTCAATAAATTTAAAATAACTCAAAGCATGCAAATTATGTTCAATGACCCAAACGGAATTAAAGTCAGTATGAGAAAATTAACTGGAAAATCCCCAAGTATTTGGAAACTAAACAAAACACCCCGTAAGACAAAGACAAAATAGAAACAAATGAGACAATATTTTGAACTGAATGAAAATGAAAGTGTAATAAAATGTACGGACTGTAGTTAAAGCAGTACTTAAACAAAAATTTATAGCAATAATCTTCCCTATTAGAATAGGTCTCAAATCAATAAATGAAACTAGAAAGAGCCAATTAAAGTGAAAGTAAGAAAGGGAAATAAAAAATAGAACAGGAACAAATGAAATAGAAAAAAAAGAAAAACACAGATAAATCACTGAAACAAAAAATATGATTCTATGAATAGATCAATAAAACTGACAAACTTCTAGTCAGACTTACTGCAGCTCACTTGAAAAAAAATACATAACCCAAGGAGCCCTATGTCTATTAAAGAAATTGGATTTGTAGTTAATGACTACCACAAAGAAAACCCCAGGCCCAAATGTCTTCACTACAGAATTCTATCAAATATTTGAGGAGAAATAATACCACTACTTCGCAATTCACTGGGAACAGGGTCCAGAGGTAGATCCCACACACATACAGCAACTGATTTTTGAGAAAGGTGCAAAGGCAATTCAATCAGGAAAAAACAATCTTCTGAGCAAATAAATTGTGGTATAACAATCACATGACCATGCAAAACAAAAAACAACAACAACAAAAAAACCCCATCTTGATCTTTACCTTACACCATACACAAAAATTAACTTGATATAGAACATGGCACAGGGGTACTGCCCTGCCAACTGCAAAACTCATCCTGGTCAAAGACACTCTCTATTGCAACCAGCCCCACAACCAGGACAAGGATGAGAAACCAAACTTATCTAAGGTCTCACAGTAAGGTACAGCAGAGTAGAGCCAGAAGCCAGGGCCGCAGTCTCAGCCTCATCAGGTGGCCTCTCGGCTGCCTAGCTCCACTTTCTTGAGAGTTATATTTAAGGCTTTTCTGGAGGAGAAGATGTCCTCTTCCTTGTAGTATTTCACTCCTGAAAAAAAAAAAAAAAAAAAAAAAACTTGGAGAAAATTTCTGTGACCTACAGTAAGGGGGTAATGTCTTAATATGATACCAAAAGCGCAGTCCATAAAAGATAAACTTAATAAATTGGACTTCATCCAAATTAAGCACTTCTGCTATCTGAAAGACACTGGTAGGGCTGGCTGGTTAGCAAAGCGGGTTAGAGGTCAGCCTTAAAACACAAAGGTCATGGGTTAGGATCCCCATACTGTCCAGCCACCAAAAAAACCGTAGAAGACATTGTAAAGAGATTAAAAAGATAAAACGGCAGAAAATATTTACAAATCACATATCTGATAACAAATTTGTATCTAGAATACATAAAGAACCATCAAGACTCATAATATGAAAATAAACCCAATTAAAATATAGGCAAAAGTTTAAAGAGTCATTTTACCAAAGACATACAGATGGAGAATAAACACAGAAAATGCTCAATATGATTGGTAAAAAGGGAAAGCAAAGTAATCTGCAATGGGGTATCACTGTATACCACTAGAATGTTTAAAATTAAAAAGACTAACCACACCAAATGTTGGTGAGAATGCAAAGTAACTGGAACTCTCATAATATTGCTAGTGGAAACATAAAACAGTACAACAACTTTGGAAAACAGTTTGACAGTTTCTTAAAAAGTTAAGCATACACCCAAGCATGTGACCAGGCATTCCACTAACCCTAACCCTAACCCAAGATAAATGAAAACAGTTATCCACACAAAGACCTGGGCAGGAATGTTCACAGCAGCTCTACTTGCAACAGCCCAAAACCAGAAAAGACCCATCAACATGTGAACTGATAAACTGGCATATCTATCTATACAACAGAAAGTGACTCAGCAATAAAAATGAACTATCAGTACATGTGGCAATATGGAGGCATCTCAAATAAGTATGCTGAGTAAAAAACGCTAGACAAAGGAAGCATGTACTTTATGACTGCATTCATATAAAATTCTAAAAAATCTGAGCTAATCTACAGGAACAGAAAGCATATCAGTGTTTGCCTGAGGACTGAGTGATGGGAAAAAGTAGATACAAGAGAAAACACTGGGTGTGATGGATATATTCAATATCTTGTTGGGGTGATGATTTCACAGGTATATACAGGTCAAAATTTATCAAATTGTACACTTTACATATGTGCAGTTCTCATAACTCATAAAGCTGGTAAAAATAAGTAAAAAGGAAAAAATCCCTCTTCCATGAGAAGATGTTTACTTTCCCCAACTATACTGAAAACTTAGTATAATTCCAAGCAAAATTCAAACATGATTGTTTTGTGTAATTTGAGAACACTTTTACTCAAGTGAAAATGGCAGAATATATTGTAATACAAGTCGGGAAAATTCTGAAAAAAAATGGTCTAAGAAATATTAACATATAATCAAGTAACTAGTTTTGTATTGGCCCACTAATACTTTGATCAATGGAACAAACAGCAGTTCAGAAATTAACACTAGTATCTATCAGACTATATTAGATGATACAGGTAGTATCTCAAGGCCGTGGGAGAAATGAAATAAATGTTGTTAAGACTACTGACAACCAATCTGGGTGGTAGGCTTGGGTGATCCCTACCTTAATGGAATCATCCACTCCCTACCCTAAAGTTTCTTCTCCATTCCGTTTTCCTCACATAGTCCACTCCTTACCTTCGTAGCATGTAACACTTAATATGCAATTTTTTACTGTCTCCCACACTAGAAATGCTGTGTTCACCATTTTACACTCAGTATCTAAGACATAACAGGTAAGTATTGTTGCTGTGTATCAAATGCATCTCCCCAAAGTTCACATACTGGAAACTTGACCTCCATTCTAATGATGTTAAGGGGGTGGGAAATCCAATTATGGTATGTGAAAGGTGGGGCCTTTAAGAGGTGATTAGATTTATGAGGACTGTGCCTTTGTGAATGGATTAACGCATTCATGGAGTAATAGGTGTGACTCTGACGGCTTTATAAGGAGAGCAAGTAAGAAGTTTAGTTCTCTTTTGCTCAGACCATTCTCACCATGTGATACCCTGGTAGTTCAGGACCCTGTAGAGAGTTCCCATCAGAAGGCCCTCACCAGATGCACACCCTGAACTGTGAACTTCCCAGCCTCCAAAACTCTAAGAAATAAATTGCATTTCTTTATCGATTACCCAGTTTCAGATATTCTATTATAAGCAAAAGAAATGATCTAATACAATTATGTTGAATGAATTCATGAAGAAATACATAAGAAATGAAGAACTACACAACTGAAAAAAAAATTATTATAAATGTCTCTGATGAAAAACAAGTGAATGTTTATATAAAATCTCTAGGACTTTTAAGGACAGAAATCCAAAAAGAAAAGACACACTTGAAATCAAAATGTAAAGCTTCTGAATGAAAAATAAAAACAAGCCACAATAAATAAAATTAAAAGGCAAACCAACTGGGAAAATACATTTGGCATATGTAGACAGAGAAATTAATATCCTCAATATATAAGGAGCATTTATAAATCAGTAAGAAAAAGATGAACAACCTCACTGAAAAAAATTTTTTTTAAAAAAGGAATATTAAGAGGCAATTTGTAAAAGATATTATAACGACTAATACATGGAACAAAGAAATATCTGATAATTTAAATAGCACGATAAGTAGAAATCAAAACAATGAGCTATCTTTACAATTAAAAAATTGATAGACATTTTAAAAAATAAGATTTAATATGTAAGAATGGGAAGAGGACTGAGAAATGGCCAATGTAACATCTGTTGGCAGGAGAGTGAAATAATTTAACAGGAGAGCTTACTTCTCCACAAGGCATCTTAATAACAAATACTAAAAGTCTTAAAGCTATATAGTGTCTGTGATTCAGCATTTCTATTTTTAAGAACTTATCTTAAGGAAAACTTTACAGACATACACAAAATGCCAGCTTCAAAAATGTTCATATCACAGGGTAACTTAAAATTAAAAAGTAGAAACAATACGAAACATCAAGTATTTTTAGTAAATGCAACCTAAAATATTAATGAGCAAAGGGGGCATGACATACGCAACTCTCAAATGGTTCAAAAGAATTCTAAGGGGCCGGCCTGGTGGCACACTGCTATAGCGTGCCGCTTGGGAAGTGCGGCGGTGCTCCCGCCGAGGGTTCGGATCCCACATACAGACCGGTTCCCACTCACTGGCTGAGCGAGGCACGGGTGCAGCGCTGAGGGTTGTGATCCCGTTGCCGGTCCCGGTCCAGTACGGGGGCGACACTGAGGGTTGTGATCCGTTGCCGGACACGGAAAAAAACAAAAAAAAAAAAAAAGGAAAAAAAAAAAAAAAGAAATTTGGTGAAGAATGTGAACAGATAAGTCACACACTCAGAGAAACACACGTGTTTAATAAGAAAAAAAAAAAAAGAAATTTGGTGAAGAATGTGAACAGATAAGTCACACACTCAGAGAAACACACGTGTTTAATAAGAAAAAAAAAAAAAGAAATTTGGTGAAGAATGTGAACAGATAAGTCACACACTCAGAGAAACACACGTGTTTAATAAGAAAAAAAAAAAAAGAAATTTGGTGAAGAATGTGAACAGATAAGTCACACACTCAGAGAAACACACGTGTTTAATAAGAAAAAAAAAAAAAGAAATTTGGTGAAGAATGTGAACAGATAAGTCACACACTCAGAGAAACACACGTGTTTAATAAGAAAAAAAAAAAAAGAAATTTGGTGAAGAATGTGAACAGATAAGTCACACACTCAGAGAAACACACGTGTTTAATAAGAAAAAAAAAAAAAGAAATTTGGTGAAGAATGTGAACAGATAAGTCACACACTCAGAGAAACACACGTGTTTAATAAGAACATTTCTTTTTTTTTTTTTTTTTCCTTTTTGTTTTTTTTCGTGTCCGGCAACAGATTGCAACCCTCAGTGTCGCGCCCGCACCTCAGTCAGCCAGTGAGCAGGAACCGGTCTGTATGTAGGATCCGAACCCTCGGCGGGAGCGCCGCCGCACTCCGAAGCGGCGCACTGTAGCAGCGCGCCACCGGGCCAGCCCTTCACCAAATTTCTGATTAGATTTTTCTGATTGATTTTTAAGAGTTCTTTTTGCAATAAGGATGGTGATCCTTGTGTGTAAAAACCAAAAACAAACCAAAAAAACCCTTTTTCTAAAAATGCTGCTATAGTATCTTTAAAGATCTAGTATTCTTTTCATTACATATTGAGTGAAAATCATATGTGCATACAAATCGTTACATAAAGTATGATTTCACTCTTTTAAATACATCAATAAAAAGGCATCACCATAGGATGGGACTGTTGATGATTTTATTTTAATCTTTTCATTAACGGCATCTTCCAAATCTTAACAGTGGTACATAGATTACATGCAAAAAAGGATACCTCACTTACTGAAAATTAGTTCATACCATTTTTCCAAATTCTGACATATGCAATATGCTACAAGAGATAACGTTTAAGAGTTTGGGCTCCATGTATGGGGTTCCAAACCCATCACTTTGGTTTTATAAGGCTGCACTCTAACCAACTGAGCTAACCAGCCAGCATTACACTCAACTTTTAGATGTTGTGTATACTGACTTAAGGGAGGAACACACATGAAATTAAGAATTTAACAGCTAAATTTTTTTTAATTTATAAATTTACATAAAGAATAATTCACTTCTTTGGTTTTCAATTTTGAGTTTCAAGAAGTGTGTAAACTCATGTAATCACCACAATAATCAAGGTACAGAATAGTTCCATCACCTCCCCAAATTTCCTTGTGCTGTCCTTTTGTAGTCAACTCATCCCACTATCCCTAACCCTTGGCAAACTGTTCTCCATCTCTATAGTTTAGCCTATTCCAGGATGTCAAATAAATTGTAGATTACTGTCTACTGTGCAAATGTACCCAGTTTATTTATCCACTCACCATTTAAAGGCCATCTGGATTGTTTCTAGTTTTGGATGATTATGAATAAAGCTGCTCTTATATTATGATCATCTGCATATCAAAAACATATTTTTTGGGGGGAAAACATAATGAAAAATTATCAAAACTGACTCAAGGAAAGTTGATAACTTTATGGGACCTGTAAACCTTACTAAATACATTAAATTAGTACTTAAGACCATCATCAAAATAAACAGTTGCAAAGAAGAGAGAACCTTGGTACTAAACCTAGACAAGGACAGTAGGATAATAGAAAATCATATGGTAATGTCACTTTTGAACGAATATGAACAAAAAATATTAAATGAAATTAAATTCAGAATTGTTTAAAACCCATATGTCCTGACCAAGTAGGATTTATCCCAGGAATCTGTCACTCAATAGCAGAAGACATATCAATGTAGTTGACCACTTATCATATTAAAGGAGAAAATATGTATGATCATCTCAGTAGATGTGGAAAATATTTGATAAAATGCTATACCTTTCATGACTAAAAGAAAATGCTTATCTAACTAGAAATAGAAGAGAACTCTTTTAATCTGCTATAGTGTCATCCAAAAATCTACAATACCATTTTACTTAATGATGAAATTTTAGCAAGATTTCCTCTGAAGTAAAGAACAATACATGGATGGTTATTACTGCTCTTCTTACATACATTATATCGGAGGTCCTACTCCAAAAACCAAAAACCAAACCAGAGCATTTGGTAAGGCTGCTGTGTACAGCACCAACACAGAAAAATTATTAGCATCTCTAGATACAAATAATAACCTATTAGTCAAGATTTGATATTTGTTGTAATTCCAAAGTTTCAATAGGATTTTCCACAGAACTTAATCTGGATTCTAAGATACATACATAAAAGTATAAGTGTGTAAGTAACCAAGATAAATTTGAAAAAGAAGAAAGATAAAAGATCTGCTCCATAGCAACCAAGACCTATTATGAAGTGGGACAATTCACCAAACACCAATTTGTCAAATGGCCAATTTAATGAAGGGCCAGTTTGCCAAAAGCCAATTTCCCAAAAGTTAATTTGCTGAAGGATTAACTCCACAAATGACTTATTCACAGAATTTACAAGATGTACTGAGCAGCCACAAATGTGTGTTAAGAAATATTCTTGACTTTTAGTTATGCTCTTAGTTAAAATTCTAATCAAGAGTATATTCAACATAATAAATACAGTCAAGCATACATATTCAAGATGATATACTTCAAAGATATATTCCTGATGAATATAACCAATAACTTTATAAGATAGTCTTCATTAACACATTCTTATAAACAACATACACAAGAAAAGATCAAATACATACACGAACATAGTCAAGACTATATTAAATATTCAGGAATATATTCTTCATAATTTAATTTTTGGCAAATATAATATTTATTCAAATGCTGCTAATAAAAAATGCAATTTAGGAAGAACAAAAAAAGAGTTTGGGCTCCAAAGTCAGAAAACCTTGGGCATGAATTCCAGTTTTGATCTTACCAGCTGCAGTAATGTGATTGTATCTACCCTATAACTTCCTCCAGTTTTCTGCATAGACCCTAATTGCTACTTCAAGAAGTTCTAGGTAAGCAAAATGACATCACTAAGCAGACTGTTCCCTCTTTCTCATGGTTTTTTTTTTTAAAAAAAAAAAACATGATCTTGAAAGCAAAAATAAAGAATATACACATCCTCTTGTCCCCAACACAAATCATATCATAAAGATAAAAGGGTCACTAACCACAGTTTAAGATTGAGTATAATTAAGTATAAATAAAATATGCAAACATCTGAACTTCGTGCTAAGTACATTTATATCAGGCTGTATTGAATGAAGACATAGCCAACAGCTGTTAAAAGAGATATACTTACCCATCTAATATTAGACTTTCATAGGCGGCTTTTTTGTCACACACAGGACAAATCCAGGTGGGCTTCTTCTCATTCATTTGTAGATAAAGGGCAGCATCGAAACACTGCAGATGTGTACAAGTCACTGCACGGCATGGGATTGTCAGCCTCATTTTTCCTAACTACAGAACAGAGAACACAACACGGAAAACTGGTTCAGAAAGGAGAACAAAGACTCAAATGGAACAGAGCCAGTCAAAAAAGTCTGAAGAAACCATACAAAAAGATCAAATTGAAAAAGAAATCCAAACCAGTGTTTATATTCATCAATATTACTATATATTTTTATCCATTGCTTTATGATTTCTGAAAGACCATTTCACTTTTGCAAAATAGGTCATGTTTAAATCTATGTTATGTATATATAATGAAAACAAGATTCCTCACCTGTCCTCAGTCTCCCTATTAAGAAGGAACCATTGTTATTCATCTCTTGCATGTCCTTTCACAGATGTTTTATGCATAAGTGCATATTTTAAAACATATTTTCTCACAAATGGTGGCAAACATTACACACAATTCTGCACCTTACTTGTGTCACATAACTTGGTGACTGCTACACACATACCAGTATATAAAAAGCTACCATTATATGAAGGCATCACAACTTATTTAACCAGTACACCAGTGATGGACTTTTAAATTATTTCCAATCTTTTCTCACTACAAACAACACTGTAATACATGGTCATAGGGTAAATTTCTGGAAGCAGAACTTTTGGGTCAAAGGGAAAGTGCATTTGTGATTTTTGTCACATTGACAAACTACGCTCCACAGAGATTATCTGATTTACACATC
This sequence comes from Galeopterus variegatus, assembly GCF_000696425.1. Classification (NCBI taxonomy): domain Eukaryota; kingdom Metazoa; phylum Chordata; class Mammalia; order Dermoptera; family Cynocephalidae; genus Galeopterus; species Galeopterus variegatus. The sequence goes on along the minus strand of NW_007728792.1, from coordinate 116,247 downwards.
ACATGTATGAGAGTACTTCAAAACGTTCATGGCAAGATTAGTATTATCTTTTAATTTTATCATTCCACAAACTTTTTGAAGTACCTTCATACACTTAACCTCATCAATACGTTATTGAATTCTTTGATCTCTGCCAATCTCACAGGACAGAAATACCCTATTATAGCTGTAAACTACATTTTTCTTACTAAAAGTGGTAACTGAGCCTCTTTTTTTTACTTATAAGAGTCACTTGCATTTCTAAGAACTGTCTATTCATAACCTTTTCTCACTTTCCATTTGGTTATTAATCTTTTATCTACGTATAGAAGCTTCTTTATATGAGAGAAATCAGCCTCATATGTGATAAGAACTACAAATATATTTTTCATCTGTTCATTAAAATTTTTTACTTTTATATTCATATAATCAAATGTGTCAGTCTTTCAATATACTTTTATATAACTACAGTGCTTTGGTTCAATTCTTATTCCAACTGATAAGAGATCTACCAACACCAAACACCCAGACTAGATCATATCAAGTTTTCCTATGAAACTCTTCAAACCTCCACATACATTTCCTTGACAGAAAATAACCCTTTATTGTATGTTCTCAAATGGGTAGAAGAGAGAAGCTCAAATGCTCTTGGCACAAAGAAATGATAAATTTTTACAATGACGAATACGCTAATTATCTTGTTTTGATCACACATTGTACACATGTACTGAAATATAACTCTGTACCCCATAAACATGTACAATCAATACATGTCAATTACAAAACATCTAAAAATATATACAAAAGAGAAAAAGAAAACATCCCCATTTATAACCAGCTCTGTTATTTCGATTGAAAATCTGTTTCTCCCTCTAGACACCAAGCTCCATAAAGGACAGGACCTATTTCTCTGTTCACCACTGTAATCCCACTGTCCTACCACAATACTAGCTTGTACTAGCTTGCAGCATGTGCTTGGTATTTGTTGACCAGACAGAAGAATGCAACAGATAAAGACTGGAAAGGGGGCAGAGAGAAAGGAAGGGAAGAAAGGAAGGACTTTACATGCACTACAAAGTCTACAAGAATTCACAGCAAACTTATTTACTCTGCCTGGGTGGTAGAATTTTGAGGATGTTCCTTTTTTTCTCCTTTTTGGTTTATCCATAATTTCTAAGACTTCAAAAATGAACATTTTGTTATTTTGTAATTTAAGAAGAAAATAATCTAGCCAAATCATCAACAGCAGTACCTAAAGCTTATACAGTTCAACCTATGTATAAAGTACAGTGTTGAGTACTTTACATTAAGTCCAATAACACTTTTACACTTAAACTTAATTACACTATAAGGATGATACTATCATCCCCATTCTAAATCGAAGAAACTTAGGCACAAAGAAGCTAAATAATCTGACTAACATTACAAAGTTAGAAAATGGCTGAGCTAAGATCTGAACTGAGGAGCTCTGGCTGCAGAGTCCATGCTCATCACTGTGCTATACTGCCTCTACCTAAGCATTTAACTAGGATTCTAAAAGGGAACTTAGAAGTTATAGTGATTCAAGCAAGTTTGCAGCACAACATAAATCATCATTTAAAACAGAAAACAGAATAAAATCTGACACAACCTTTCTTATAATGTGTGCTTCTGTACTTTTCCTTCAATAACAAATTATCCCCTTAGTTATCTAGAATCTTTAAAGTATACTAAGGGGTTTTACATAAATCTCAAAAAATCCACATAACAATTCTGACCCCAAAAGAGATAACTATGTTTCTATTTTTAAAATGAAGGTGCTGAAGCTACAAGAGGCTGAAACCACACACTCACAGAGACACAGGTGGTGGAGCTGCAATGCAAATCCAAATGTTCCTCACCTGACTGATACACTCCTAGTTTCATAACATTAAAATGGGGCTGAGTTGTGAGTTGTGGTTTTAGTTATCCACGTCTTCCTATTTTACTATGAGCTTTTGTTCTATTAGAAATGAATGCTGACTAAATAGCTATTCAACACCCAATGAGATAATTACAGGTTTTTCCATCCTTTCAATTACAAAATGAATAATTCTAACAGATTTTCTAAAATCAAACTATCCTTGCATTGCTAGGAGGCATCCCCTTGTTATCATATGATTCTTTTCAAATAGCAATGGTATAACTATTGGCTGGCATTTTATTTAGGAATTTTCCATAAATATAAGTGAGTTTTCTTTTTTACACAATCAGTGCTGGTGAACAAATTGTAAATAATTACAGAATAGGTTGAAAATAAGTTACACTATATCCATTCAGCAAAATACCTACAGTTATTAAAATAAGACAGAGCTACCCATACAAATATATTTAAGATAGCACAATACTACTTTTCCAGTAAATATACATGTGATTATGAGCATAGAGCTAAATCTAGAAAGATATATATCATACTATTAGTAATACGGTTACATGTACATAATAGGACTAGGTAACTAAAATTTTCATTTTTTATTATTTCAGTTCTACTTGAACGATTTTATAATTTATTAAGTATTATTTGTCCATTTTAATAATTTTTTTCTTTAAAATAATGCTCCAACAGCTTACTATGGTTTTCACAGGCTACCAGTTCTCAAACTTTTGGTTTTATAACCCCTTTACACTCCTAAAAATTGAGAACTCCAACAGTTTTTTATGTATGTGGGCTACGTTTAGTAATATTTATTAGAAATTAAGACAGATATTTTTAAAAGAGTACACAAGTACACATTCCGTTAGCCATCAGAGCAAAGACACCATTTCCTGTCAGTAATCCCTGTTAAACATCACAGTATACTCATAAGAGATGAGAGAAATTGTGTTAGTATTACAGTCATGTGCTACACAACAACATTTCAATCAATGATGGATCACATATATGACAGTGATCCCATAATTTTACAATGGCCATACCATATAGACTATGTGTGTAGTAGGCTACACCATCAGGTTTGTGTAAGTACACTCTATGAAATTTGTACAATGACAAAATCATCTAACAATCCATTTCTCAGAACATATGCCCATTGTTAAAAGACATATGAGTGTATTATAAAAATAGTTTTGACTTTGTGGACCTTTTCAAAGAGTCTCAAGGACCCTCAGGTAGTCCAAGGCCATGCTTTGCAAACTGGTTTCTTCTTTTTCTTTTAATGCCATTTTCATCTCTCCTATCACTTCTTTAAAATTTCCACAGCATATAGAATGCACTAATACTAACTAGCAAAATCTGATCTATTTCCAAATACTGATAATAGCATATTAAAAAGAATGTGCTAAATTCTAATTTAAGGGTGGCTTTAGCTCAAGCGGTTACTTCCTCAAGCCAGACTTCACTCTGTCTAAATTCTAATTTAATCAGATGACACATTTTGAAACTTATCGTTTTTATGAATGAAACAGCTTCTAAACAATGGCAGTATCTAAATTGATATTTGCTTCACTGTAGACTAATTAGTATCAATCTAAATGAAAAGTGGACCAAAGTGGTGGTTTTGAACTTTTTGGCAGAACTTTTTAAAAAACATATTAGGTAGAATTCCCAGAGGTAAAAATCAAACCTAGCTTTCCTTTTATATCTCCCAGTCCACCTCTGCAAGACAGACTGAAAATCACTAGCTGACATCACCAAGGTAAAACTCTAATGTAAAATTCAGATATTGTGTTCAGAAATGTAATTATGCACACTCATTCAGATCTCTTTTCAAAAACAACTGTGAAATGACCTTCTTTAGGTCCCAAGGACAGAGGTCTTAAAACTTGCTCCCACTATCCAGACTCATATCTACTCTAAATCATTATACAAACATATTATGAAATACAACAAACATTTCTTCCATCATCCTAGGCTGTAATTTTCTCTCATTTTTGCCAAATAAACCCAGGGCTCACCTCTTACCCTCCCAAGTGCCAAGGATACATTCTTTTTAAATTTCCCATTACTGCACCAGATCCCATGTTTTTTTCTACAGTTAGCTGGGCAGACTCCCTTCTGCTTTCTCCAGCTGACACTACGGCTGCCTCTTCCTCAAAAACTACCTTTATCATCTACCTTCTGTCATCTACCACATATTACAATTTAGCTACCCAACTTTATGTTAGTTAACACTACTACAGCCCAAAGAGTACCATTTACTCTTTTCTGAGAAAGTACTCTGAAAAAAACCAGGTAGGATAAACCCTGAGGAAAAGCTCAAGAAATAGTCTCAGAAACAGGCCTGTTGTTACTTAACAAGAGGAGAAATAGAACATTTAATAAACTTAAAACAGGACAAAAAACTACTTGGCCTGTTATTTCATTTCTTCAAATAACTGATGTTAATTTTCTTAAAACTGTCATGTTTGAAAGGAATTGCTCCCTATTCTTACACAGAAGGAACCCTTATCACCCTGATATATGGTTGAGTATCCCTTATCCAAACTGTCTGAGACCAGAAGTGTTTCAGATTTCAGATTTTTTTCAAATTTTGGAATATTTGCAGAATACATATTGGCTGAGCATCCCAAATCCGAAAATCCAAAATCCGAAAAGCTTCAGTAAGGATTTCCTTTGAGTGTCATGTTGGCCTTCAAAAAGTTCTGGATTTTGGGGCCGAGCCCGTGGTGCACTCAGGAGAGTGCGGCGCTGGGAGCGCAGCAGCGCTCCCGCCACTGGTTCGGATCCTATATAGGGATCGCTGGTGCGCTCACAGCGCTCACTGGCTGAGCACGGTGCGGCCGGTCTCAAAAAGGACAAAAAAAAAAACGTTCTGGATTTTGGAGTGTCTGGGATTTTGGAATTTTGGATTTGAAATGTTCAACCCGTACTACTTGCACTATTTATTGAACGTCTGAGAATCTTTTAGTATGTTTGGCCACTGTGTTTAGTTTTGGTTGTTCTCATACAGGTGTGGCAGTCTGACGGGAAAAAACAGGTTCTAAGAAAAGAGGACTTAGAGAAAAATGGCACTGTGCAACTGTAGAACTCCTTAGGAAAAGCCCTTTTTTCTTGAATAGTCTGACATTGTAAAACACAGAGGTGACATGAGTTCCCTCCTCATACAGTGACTATACCTAGCCAGAAAGTAATTTTTGTGAATATATTGAGTTCAACCATTAAAAACTGTCAATATCCAACTGTTTTTGACCAGCAAAATGGCAATTTCACTTCTTTCAATCTAATATCAATTTTAATATGAGAAGGAAGAAAAAGGTAACGTGAAGACACTCAAACGAACTCATGTCTGAAGGTCTGCACAGAGCTTGTGAGCAAGGGAAGTTTTGAGTCCAAACACACGCTCTCTAGAGCCTCTGCCACCACCTCAGGGCATTAATGTCCTCCCCTGCTGGGACTGCACAACTTCTCCCTAAGTTTGATAATCATAGGTTCCTAGTTTCTATGCAATGCCAATATCAGAAAATTCTATTCTTTTTCATTAGAGGCAAGTTAATTTTTTTAATGATGATAAAAAACCAAAGCTTTAGAAAGAATGATATCTGCAAATATGGCTTTCCAGGGGACTAGAGATGTGCTCTTATAATCAGGACATTTACATTTTAGCCCAATCTGGCAGCATGGTATACTGGAAGCAGAACTGGAACAATGTCAGAAGATTAAAATTTTTATCCTTGTTCTACCACTAACTGTGTGATTTGGGTTAGCCACCTCTTTCAGTCTCTGTTTTGTCATCTGTAAAATGGGGACAACTCCATACAGATTTGCTAAGACAGTTAAATAAGGAGCACACAGCTGGAACTCACATATCATTCCCTCCTCTCTCTGACACAATTTTCTCTCCATTTAAAAATTTGTACAGGGCCGGCCCAGTGGCGCACTGCTACAGTGCATCGCTTGAGAGCGCGGTAGCGCTCCCGCCGAGGGTTCGGATCCCACATACAGACCGGTTCCCGCTCACTGGCTGAGCGAGGTGTGGGCGCAACACCGAGGGTTGCGATCCCGTTGCCGGTCCTGGTCCGGTACGAGCGCGACACTGAGGGTTGCGATCTGTTGCCGGACACGAAAAAAGACAAAAAGAAAAAAAAAAAAAAAAATTTGTACATTTCTCACAATGGTAGGTAGTCATCAAATATGCCCCAAACTACATTATAAATTTGTGATCCCATGACTTTCACATTTGAAAGTCCCCCTCAAACACTAGTGATTTTTAAGAAGCCTTCATCCACTATTCTTGACCTCTCCAATCTCTTCTTTGGTACTCTAATAGTACAATTATATGTGGTAAGTACATTATGCTGCTTTTTCATGTGAATTGGTTTTATCTATCAAACTAAATTATAAACTTTAGGATAATTTCTTAGGAAGTCCTCAGTATCTTCTACCACCATTTGCTCAGTGCCAAGCACATAAGAGGATCTCAGAGTTTCTGACTGATTTTTCCTCCACAGTCTCTATGTGAAAGGATATTAAAAAAAAAAGTTAGGGCTGGCCCGGTGGCGCACTCGTTAGAGTGCGGTACTTGGGAGCGTGGTGGCGCTCCCGCTGAGGGTTCGGATCCCATATAGAGACCGGTCCGCTCACTGGTTGAGCGCGATGCGGGCGCAACACCGAGGGTTGCAATCCCGTTACCGGTCACGAAAAAAGACAAAAAAGGAAAAAAAAAAAAAAAAGTTATTTTGCAATTTAAAAGTACATTACAAAGACATCCCACACATCCTAACTCCTTAACCAAGACTATCAATTAATAGTTATCATGCCCTAGTCATTTTATTGCTATTTTTCAATACCGTGTATATTCTGATAAAAGGAGGCAGCTCTTATTATGTACTTATTGTTAGCTGTGGATTATTTACAGCATTAATTATGACAGATTATTCTGAGCCTAAAGCCATCTTCCCTCTTCAACTCAATATCCCTTTAGGTCTCTTCTTGTTTAGTCATTGCCTGAAGAATGCAATGGATTATAATGGTTAATCATGAAGATTCCTAAATGGGAAAAGACAAAAGTTCAAAATTCTATCGTAATAATTCACTTCCACACATACTTTTATAGGAAAGTTAATTATTCATATAATTCCCCAGAATGTTTGTTGTTTTACTTACAGGGCACATCAAGGATACCCGAAGGCTAGTTGTAGCAATTTCACTATCAGGATCTGCAGTAAGTTTTTCTTTAACTTTAAAAAGAAAGGGAAAAAAATCAAAAATTTTAAAACTAACAGTGACATATCAACAAAATTATACAAATATATAGCATGTTTTTTAAAAATTTCCCAAGTGCTTTGAATAGGTCAAAAACTGCAAAAAAAACAAAAAATGTTAAAATTTAATGTATTGAAACACCATCATATTCCCAATATTTAGGTTAAAGAATTATGAATGTGCAAACTCTAGATCACATGTTTAATTGAATTTTTAAAATTTCTTTTTAAAAGTAAAACTGCTTGTAAGAAGGAGTTTCAGAACAGAAAGCTGTTTTAAGACTTAAGAGCAAAATAACAATGAGAGGAAGCTGGAAAGCAGTAGCAGCCTGAGCTTCGATGCTTTTCTAACCATATTCATTACTGTTTTTAGTAGGCAGTATTAGTTGTTTCCAATAATTGTTATATTTGCAAACAGAAAAGATGTTATTCACCAGGTAATATATATAAGTTAATGAATATACCAGCTAATAAATATACTAACAAAATAAATATAATAAATATTGATGTGTGAGTTTTTTGTTATTTTCCCCCATGAAAGCATCTCATATGCTCAGTCTTACAAACATTACTTACTTAGTGCTCTGGAATGATCAGGGTTTCTAATACCTTTCAGTTTTAATCTCTGTAATAACATGGCTGATGTGAGCTGTCGTACAAGATATACAGACATGGAGTAATTCTACAAGGAAAGATAATCTGTATTAAAAAAGAGAGATAATATTCTCTTTACATAAAATATTTATTTAAGAAAGTCCGGCTTCTAAAAATAACATTCAAGATAACTTCCACAGGAAGGTCAATGACTAGGGACAAAATCAACTCAGCTACTTCAGAGAAGACAACAGCTCAATCATTTTAAAGGTATCTCTCAATCACTTATCACTTTGAAACATCCACTGGTATGGTACCATAGCAATGGCTTTCAAACTGTTTCTAATTTAGCAAAAATGGTACCTTAGGGGCCACCATGAAAATGCACCCTCCCATGCCTACTTCTAATGAGAACTGTTCTGTTTTCATCTACTTTATGTAATGGTCTCTCATATCTTCATTTAAAAATGGGTTCCACGCAGAAACAAAGTTCAAACACCAGTAGTCTGAATTAACACTTCAAACCCAGAGTTCCAAAGTTCTAATTCTGACAGAAGAGATCATCTGCTACATGGCTTGAGCAAATCACTTAAATGAACCAGTATCAGGTTTCTTCTGTGGAAAGCTTTGACAAATTAACTCCTGTTCCCAAATAAGTACGTTACTGGGGAAGGGGCAGCTACTGTAGTATATAAGACACATGAAGAAATGATGAAAATCCAAAAGGCAAGGCCAGAAAATAATAGTGTCCAATCCCATACCTCTTTGATCTGACACAAGAGAACCTTCATTAGCTAGTTATAGAGTTATGAAGAGATAAAATATAATTTTACCTAAACGCTAAAAAAAAAAAGTACCTTACTATTTCACTTTATATATTCATTCAATTGATTCTACAAACAAAATATTTTTAATGGTTGCTAAACCAAATATTTTAAATATTCTTTTTAATGTTCTTTTAAGTAAATGCCCAATAAATACAGTAATTTTAAGACAATTATTTTAATTATAAGGAAAGCATCTTATTCCCATTATATGGCAAAACTGCCAAGTCTTCAATTTCTACAATCATTTATTCAAAAATCTGTAAGTTATTTCCAACTCTGCAATTACTTTGGTGGCAAAACAAAAAATTCCTGCTATAACCATGTCTCAATTTCTCCATCCACAAAATAGAAATATTATCCTTTATTTCCATGAAATAGGAACATTTAAGGTGATGTTCAGAAATTAACTGAAATCTCTTTTCCACTCATTATTTCAGTTATAAAATTCCCTCTGTATCAATTGGTAGTTCATAATTGATATAACTCATTTTGAGACTGACAATCTTCAGAAAGCCAGGTCAATTACTTGAAGGTATAGAGGAAATAATATAATTCTAGGTAAATACTTTTATATGAGATGCCCATGTGTTATCTGAAATATCAGCTGTTTATGTTAAGACAGATTATTTCTAACTACAACATGAGTACATTTAACTATTTCTCCCAAAGACTGATAAAGTTTTCAATGCTCACCGTTATACTTATCACCTAAAGTCTCCAGTTTATTATGATACTACCTAAACACACACATGAACACAACTGTGATTAAACCATTACCTTACCTTAAGAAATATAAATATGTTACATATTTCCTTTTCAGGAAAATATAGAGATGATACTCAAGAAATATTAAAGTTTTTAACTTATGAACCTCCACACCACCCCCCCCCATATTGAAACTACTGCTTTTTAGAGATTACAAACAGAAAACTGAAAAGGCTGGAGCTAGCAGCCTAAGAAAAATACAGAGTAAGTCAACCCCCAGTGGGGTCAGTCCCACTCCACCCAGAGGAGAGAATCTTTACCTTTCCAATTTCTGATGCCCAAGAAATGGAAATCTGGTTTGGCACAGCTGAAGATAACCTAACTAAAGATGTAATATTCAAGGGGCGTCCAGGGCGCTTCTGTTCAATCCCATTTTTAGGTGGTGGTGCGTAGCCCTATAACCATAATAAAGAAAAATTATTTTAAATTCTCTGTAGGAGATAACACATTTTCTCCAAGATAGTTATAGGATCTTGCCTAATTTCAGTAAGACTGTTACTTTTACCTTAGCTGGGAAATCACACAGTCCTATGGTCATCAATACAAAACAGGAAAATAACCTTTGAAAAATTATAAAATATTTCACAAGTACAAAAGATAGAAAAAAAAAAATCCATGTTCCATCATTAAAATTAAAGACGCTGACATCTTGCAACACTAGCTATGAATCTTTTTCCTTTTTATAAGAAACCAAGCTTTACAGATAAAAGTCACACCTCTCTGTAATGATTCATCATAGGAGGCCCCATTCAAAACGCATTCACATACCGGGGCTGGGAAAGAGGGAGAGCAAACTTGGGGAATTAAAAAAAGAACAAAATAATAAGTTCCATTCATAAAATCTTAAGATAAAAATGCTCTCCACTGCCCTTTCCCTGAGTAAAACAAAAACTGTCATCTTTAAAACCAGGTCAAGTTAAGAAATAAAAATAATCAATATTTTAACTGGCATTAAATTAGCCTGATAGCTATCATGATATTACTATTTATGCTTTAGTCTTCTGTTATCTAGTCATGTTTTTTACTTATTTAATAAAAGAAATATATAAAATGTTATAAATTTGTTAAATATAAAATAAATTTATAAAAAATATTTAATATTTTTAAATATTTACATACTGAAAGCAGATATATTTCATTAACTCTAATATGCCATTGATGTAATTTAATTACATACCACTGAGAAGGAAAAAAACACTAAGTTAATGATACAACTTAGTGCATCATTACTTATTTTGGTATACACAGCAAGGAAATACAAGCGAAATGAACTGATTAACGTATTCCTTTTGGACATAAAGAAGAATCTTTCTAATCACTTTTCATTCAGTCTTCAATTCATACATTTTTCCAAATACTCTCCTATACACAAACGAGCTTTAAAGATAAAAGTATATCTTAAAATTGTAGTCCATCCTACTAACATCTCTCAGATTGCCTTACAAGTCACTACACTCTTAACTGCATGTGTTAATGCTGATACAATCTGGATCTTATGAGAATGGATCAATGAAGTCTTCAGACAACAGCCAGAATTCATGCTTCCTCAATATGTCCTTAAATTATTTGTTGACTGAAAAGCAGAGAAGATGCAGCTAACTAGTTGTGCCATGGAAATAACACCAAACTTATACAAGTACAGGCAAAGACAATATATCATAGCTGGCACCTCGTCATCAGCAATTGTAAAACTCTTCTGGATTTCAGCAATGTTAAAATATACACTTAGAAACAAAGAAATACAGTATTAGTAGTATTACACAGCAGAGCTAAGGAACACATCCTGTCTACCACAAATTGGGGACACCCTCACTGTTTCATAGGAGGTAGGATAGTAATTATTAAATGGGAATCCATGAGATAACTTGTAATGTACAATATGCAACAAAAGTTTGAAAATCATTAAAAACAGTTTGAGCAGGGGAGAGTAAAAGACCAGCACAAGGAATATCAACACTGGTATTTAGGTAATTATGAATGAAACTTTTTTGTTTTGGCTGTTTTGGGCCTGGAAGATAATTCTATCTTCTAGTATGTCTACTTGTAGGTTAACTAAATAAAAACAATGGTACGGGTTCTGCCAAGACAATAAAAATAACTCATGAACAAGATAAATGTGAACTCTGTAAATTCAAATTTGAGACACAAGACAGTTTCATAACAAAAAAGAGCAGTAGGAGTGAGGAGAGCAACAGCGAATGTGAGAATCAAGTGTTGACACTCGGAATCCCGTACGGGACTAGTCTCAATCACCTGAAGTGTTCTCAGCCAATTCTCTACCTCATTTGAGTGGTTTGACTTCACTAGTAATTCTGAGTTATCGGTTAACTTGTGTCCTCCCTCCAACCATCAATGACCTAGCTATTGAGAAAAGGATATCGTTGGAATTTCGTAAAATATAAATGTTTAGCCTTCGAATATTTCTAACAATTTTCTATATTTAAAGCAAAAATAAAATCATTTGACAGAGGATCTATGGAGCAGATCTACAAGCTTACTAAATAGAGGCTACTGGAGAGCACCAGTGGAAGACTTTATGTAGGTCTTGGCCTAACACTTTACTCAAAAAACTTTTTGTGTTACATGCTATGATGATATCCTACTCTACTTGCAATTTTGACAGAAGTCCACAATATTATTCCTTTCCCACATGTCACCTCTCCCTCAGGGTGACAGAGACGCAAAGGATTATTCAAAGCACATTTCTCCTGAGCAATGAGAGGCCCAAAGGGGTTAAATCCCAGGAGATGACTTCTTCAAGAGAAGGAATTCCTGGGAAATGACCCCAAAACTAGGTTTTCTCTCGGTTTTTATTGTCCAGGCAAAAGTTACAGAAAAGAACACAGGTGGTTAATCAGTCATGGTAAAAACATAAACAAACTGGCTACATAACAATTTTCATTAAAGCAGGTGCAACTTAAAAATAGTTTAAGTAATTTACCATCAAAGGAGTCATAAAACTAAGCTATGTGACATACAAAAGAACCAATGAGATAATCTTTATGGCAACACTTAGTTCTCTAGGAAACTTGAAGAAGCAGTTGAAGGTGAAATGTGGAACCAACCATTAACTGGCAGAGTAGCCTTGAAGCTTTCAGTACACGTATTTTCCCATAATCAGGTTTAGCTGCCCTTAAAGAAAGCACTTTTGCTGTGTTACAATTTTCATATCCATAGCATAGAATTTTTAGTCCTGTGAAAGTTTTCTGTTTTTCCCCAAACTTAGCATTTCTATGTGCAATACTAAAAGGTTAGGTTATTCCTCAAACTACAAGGCTTTGGCCTTGCTAAAACTATGGGGCGGTGGCCCCACTATCCTACAGCCTAAACTAAAGGGCTTTGGCCCTTCTAACAGCTAAGGACTGTTATCCTACTAGGATAAAGATGCTACTAAGCCTAATCTAAGGACTGTGGTCCTTCTAATCTAAGGGCTGCAGCCCTACTAGGCTAAAGGTTAAGGCCCCGTGAAATACATGCGCTTTATTAATGTCAGTACCCTCCACACCCACATTTTCCAATTAGCACTACTAGTTTAATACTACCAACACAGATTTACTTTTCTACTTCATACTAAGGAAATTTTCAAACATTTACAAAAGTAGAGAGAAAACAGATACCCAACAACCAGCTTCAGTAATTAACAACATGTTGCCAATCTTCTTTCATTTGCCTCTGGCCCCACACCCAACCTGCCCCCCCCAAAATTTATTTTTGTCCTTGGGTATTTAAATTCAAATTCTAGACATGTCATATCCACAGATAATATACATTTCTAATAAGACTTAACAACAAAAAGTACCAAAACCTTACAAAATTAATCACAACTTTAAAAAAATCATCTAATACCCTGCTTCTATTCAAATTTCCCACCTGCCTCAAAGATGACTTTTATCTCTTTATCATTAAGAATTTCAAACACATACAAAAGTACAGAAATAAGTATAGTGACCCCCCATATACGCATCACTCGGCTCAATAATTTATTTACTCACGAACAATCTTTACATACTCTACCCAACCCCTATCCCAGATAATTTTAAAGTAAATCCCAGACACATTTTCTCTAGACATAGTTTGGTATACATAGAAGATATCCTTTTATTTCAGTTTGAATCAGAATTCAAACTAGAGCCTTGCACTGCATTGAATTATGTCTCTGAAGTCTCCTTTATTCTATAAACATCTCTCCCCTCCAACACACATAACACTTTTTTTCCAATGCTCTTGTCCTGTTGGAGAAACCAGGACTTTTTAACTGAAAAATGACTTCATATTCTGGATTATGAGACTGCTTCTCATGGTATGAAATTTTGTTGCTCTCTCATATGCTTTTTAAATTGGTAATTAGGTGTACAAGTTTGATTAAATTCAGGCTCAAATTTTTAGACACAAAAACTTTACAGGTAATGTTGTGTACTTCCTATGGTACCATATCATGAAGTGCATGTGGGTTGTCTGACCTAATTTTCAGTCATGTCAAGACTGATCAGGAGGTTCAGAAGATGTCAGCCTGATCTTTCCATAAAGTTCCTCATCAAGTGATGGCCTAATGGTTTTAGCATCCATTGATGGTTAAATCCATTGTATGATTACAAATTGTGGGATAATGATTTTCTTATTCTATCATTGTTTTTGGTTTTATTAGCTAAAATGTTTCCGTAAAGAACAACTTGACCACAGCAGCATCTGAAATGGATGATTCTCTTCCTTTATCAATCTTCAGAGTTGGTGCAACCTCTACTGGCTTATTTTAGTATAATTATAAACTCATTTATATATTTGATTGTTTTGAGCCCACTATAGTCATTACAATTTAAGATGCCAAAATTATGCCACTTGGTCACAGGGAACACACATGTGCACACATATGTATGTGTTTTTGAAAAAAGAAAATGGTGATCTACATCAGACCAGATTACTGTTAGGAAGACCATTGGGGTGACTAACACATAGCACCAGAAAACAGAAATCCATGAACTCAGAAACAGAATTTATTAGGAGAAGGGGTCAGTATCGGTTATGTCTTCTGGCTGCACAAGAACTATGTACTGGAGATTTCTGCCAGCTGAACTGCAGCACACAACTTCTCCAGAACTTTGGAATCTTTCAAATATTCCTTCCTGTCAACACTTCTTCCCCTTCCACCCTTACAGCTCCACAGGTTTTACAGACATTTCTCACAATTTGTTTAAAAACAAAAATGATTCTGCCTCTCAAAATAACTCCCTAAGAAAGGTCTTTTTTTCTCTTCTGTCCATAAAAAGATGGAATTTCTTCATCTGGCTGTCAGTCTGTACATTGATAGGCCTGGAGAAAAAAGATGGGAGGGACAGTGTCTTTTACAACTTCTTGTGTCCATCTGCACATCATCATCATCCTGCAAGCCCTGCTATGAGCTGCTTACTGTCTTCCCTGCATCAAGAGAACCTGGAAAATCAACACAGGAAGGTGTTTTGTAGAACTCGTCATTTCAATGCAGGTAAAACAGCACACAAGCTGCTTTCATCAGTATGTGATCCTTAAGAATCCAAGGACATGTTGCTATTGTCAAAATAATACCATTTCTCATTCAGTTTACTTTGTACGTGCAGTAAGGCGGCCAACTGCCATGGGTCCCTAATGAATGGATATTGCAATAAGGTTATCATACACATAAGGACTTGCTCCAGGACACAGAGAAACTGAAACATATTCAGAGCTCTAAAGGAAAATTACATGACCTTGTCAAGCTTATCCCTCCAGGAGCTGTTGCTCAGTAAACCAGGATCATAGGCAATGATACGTCGAACTTCTTTGTGGCCTGCTAATGCTTCTTACAATTGGAACAAAGTCCCTAAGGCCCTCCTTCCTTCTTCTGAAGCTGCAGCATACTCACATGATTCTCATAAACTTCAGAATCCTGCTTCATGCTAATGAAGACTCCATATTTCATTACCCCAACCAATAGCAATGTGGATCAAGAGGTGGTTTAAGGAGTTTTTCATCAGTTGCATGTGAATTTATATGAGTTCTTCTACAGGAGTTCACAGGACTGAGGTGAAAAACCCCTTGGGAAAAGCTAGCATTTGATTTTCTTTGGGATGGTCCTATCAGGGTCAGGCAAGTCCTCCCCATTGCCTTGTTTCTGAAATTTATCTTTGCCTTTCTCCCAGTGCTTCATTTCTTCTCCTCCTTCACAACTGCCTCTCGAGTCATTGCAGGCTCCTGGCTCCAGGGGTGAGTGCCGAATTCATCAGACAAAGGGTGCTTTATGTAGTAGCTGATATGTTCATAAACAGCCTAGTGTAAGTACTCAAGTGTTAGTTGGTGCTTTGGGACAGAAACCAGCAATGATTGTCTGAGTAGCAATGTCCCAGATGAAGTGCTCAACTGAATAATTTCCTCTCTCTAAAAAGGACCGGAAGAGTGACAAATTCAGAGTTACCCATAGTGGTGCTGTATACCTCATACATGAAGATATCATCCCAAAACGTGACACTGACTGGTCCATCTGGAACTTTTGTGCATAAACATCTGTAGCCACATTTTCTGTAGCGATGTCAGAGAGTTTAGGCAGAATCTCACACACTGCAGACACAGTCCCATCTTTGGCACAGTCACATGATGATACTGGACAGATCTTCAAGATGAGTCAACACCAAGAAGTCACCACAGTTACATCTTTCTTCCAGGATAGTGGGAGGGGTAAATAGTAATGAGTCAACAGTCAAAGAAATCTCAGCACATCCTGGGCAAAAAAATGGATAGGGAAAGGCCATGGGGAGTGTACACAGAGTCATTCCATAATCTGTGATTTTGCCAGGTTTCCTCTGCCATACATCTGGCACCCACTGGCATCCTTTAGCTACAGTAGGGCTGCTTCTTCCCTTGGTTCAGAACTTTGTACACTCCATCCAGATAAAAGACAGCTCCTGAGAATCCAGTTGCTGGTAGCCGGAAACCTGAGAGGCAAAATGTTCCATCTGGGTTTTGAACGTGAATGGGGCCATGTAAGCAGTCCTCCCTAACCATATCTACTCAGCCCCTGCAATTTCCCCTGTCATCCCCAGAGGACTGTCTCAATTCCTTTTAGTCTCACAGGCATCTTACAAAAAGAGTCTGTCAGGGATGCAGAGTTGTTTAAGCCCTGTATAATTCATGAAACAATTACCTGTCAGGTGTCTAAGTCCACAGGCTGCATATGAGACAAGTGGGACTCCTGACAACCAAGAAAAGTCAGATCCTTTTGACTACAAGGGTCAGCCTGGGCCATGGACTATCTTCACTTTGGGGTTCAATTACAAGCACCTGGCTCTGGTAGAACCCAGAGTCCTAAACTGTGTTGTCTGCTCATATACTTATTCCAGAGCCAAGCCTCATGCTCAGCAGGGATGCTAAACAGCTTCCACATCTCCTCAATAGTTGCAATGGTGTCTGCTCTGTTGAAATGGCAACTTGGCATACGGGTGGGTCACTGTTCTCACAGCACTTCAGTTGTAGCAAATACACTTCCACTTTGTAATGCTTGACAAACAGGCCATGCTCTACTATTTTTTTTGGGGGGGGATTATGGTTTTGCTGGCCTTTTACACAACTGTACCAACTTAGTAACATATTCCAGGTCTCAATGGAAACCAATACATAGTGTTAGGCTGTCTATTAGAGCTATCTATTAGGCCAGAAACATGCTGTATATATCCACATCGTATATATTGCAGGTGTTGAATCCATATGCTGTTTCACTGCTTAAACAACAGGTTGTCAATCAAATATCATCGCACACCCCACCCCCAGCCCCCAAGCATATGCATCTTCAAGGTCCACACTTGGAATTCTTCATTTCTGTGGCCAGTCACTCTCAGCAGCCACTGCTTTTAGCAATGTCTCCCACTGGCCAGGCCCAGCTAAGCCAGACACTCACCACCCAACATGCTGTCTAATATATGCAAGTGCTAAATCCTGTCCTGCTACTATGTCATATGATGTGACCACAAGAGTCTTTCATAGCTTCCATGATTTTTGGAATAAGATGTCCCAGGTTCACCTTTCTCGTCTCCCCCAAACCTAGAATCAGCAATTTATTTCTCCAAGGAGCCATGGATCCCTCTAGTGGAAAACAGTATTTAATATGGATGCTAAAACTATTCATTGGTACTGAGTTGCACTGTTTCTAGGCCCTGTCAGTGTTTATATAAAACTTATATGCAAATCTGGTGAATAAAAAGCAACTTACAGGCAAAGGAAACAGCTTCCCATTTACTTTTATACATAGGCTATTGGGATAGTTATCTTCTTGAGGGCAACTTGTTTCTGCCAGGCAAAGTCTGCATTAATAAAAGAAAAACAATTACTCTGAAATAGTGTACTCAAACATGCTTACATATTTTAAAACTCAGGACTATATGTACACAGCAAGTATAAAATTAAGATAGCAGAAGATTTCAAACTCACCTCAACTGAACTTGGACTGTATAATCTCTCCTACCACCTGGCAAAAAATCCCTGTTGGAAAGAGAAAGAAAACACTTAACATTAAAAAAGCAAAATGAGAATTAACAGGAATATTCTCACCTGAAAAAAAAGCATTTATCCATTACTTTTACTCCTTAAAAGATGAACAGTATCCTACCCATAGCACAAGCCTTAATCAAAACACTGTAATGATGATAACCGCCATTTACTTAACTTTTAGCCAAAATTACCTTTAGGTAATTTTAAGGTATTTCCAATTCACAGGGACTTTGATTATGCAATATTTATTTCAACAGACAACAAATTTGCTTAACATGAAAAAAGCACCCCATGATCTGAAAGTTTAATAAATTAATCTATTTGCATAGTGGTTCTTAATGTTAGTTGGGCATTCTCATCACTTGAAGACTATTCTTTTCTTTCTTAATGTAAATGTCTAGTCACCAGATAATCTTATTGATCTCCAGCACAGCCTGAGCATTAGTAATTTTTAGAACAACTCAGGTGATTCTAACATAGAACCAATATAAGAAACTAGTGCCTAAAGTCTCAGCATCTCCATACCATGGCAATTTTTAAATTATGTATCCAATTAAAGACACAGAACTACTTACAATTTCTAAATAACAATCTAATAGAATTGCACATAAAATATCTTTGGTACTGAACTCTCCAAACCCTTACTACTCAAAATGGAGTCCACAGTAGAGCAGCACTGTTATCCTTTAATAGCTTGTTAGAAACACAGAATCTCAGGTCCACACCTACAGTATTAGAATTTGCATTTTATCAAGAGCCCCGGGTGACAAGTATGCAAATTAGATTAAGGAGTATTATCCCTAGCCATTATCATAAATCTTATACTTTGTCAGAGAGAAGATCTTTAGAGAGTATTCTTTTCTTAAGAAACATAAAGAAGTACATTTAACCCTCACCTTGCTCTAACTAGGTCTTCTGTTTCCAATGCTCTATGTTCACTGGAAAATAGTAAAGCACTGTGGTGAGCAGCCTGAGCTCTATAGTCCCAAGCTGTATAACTGTGGGCAAATTATTTAACCTTCTGTACCTCAGTTTCTACATCTGTTAAAGATGAAAAATTACTCCACCTATCTCGAGTTCCTGTTACAATTAAACACATTCACAATATATATATAAAGTGCCTGGATATAAGATGTGCTCAACAACTGTGAGCAGCTGACTGCTATTATTGTTTCCTCTGTTCCCACCATTTTCCTTATCACCGGTAGTCTCCATCCTTCTCCAATGTCTATTCAAAACACCCCAATATCCTAGACAATACTGACCTCTTCTGAGCAACCCACATCATTCACTCATTTGAATCAAGAAATATTTCACAGTCTGAGTGCTGGAGCTTCAAAGATAATAAAACCCAGTATTATCTTCAAGGACTCATACGCTAGTAGGTAACAGACACAATTAAAATAGCTGATAAATGCTATAATAAAATGTGCTCATACTACACTATAATAAAAATTAAGTGCTACAGAAAAAGAGGAAATCTAATTTGTCTTGAAAGTTCAAGGCAGTTATCACAATTAGTCTAATCAAATTAGAAAATGGGGTTTGTACAGCAGATCTATTTGTTTAGTGGCTCCATAAGTAACATCAGTAACTGTGGCTCCACTAGTGCAGTGATTCTCAACAAAAGGAAAGGGTGAAAATATACCTGAGATACATATCACAATCTTGTTAGGCTAGTGAACATAACGTGAAAAAAGAGAAATGACATGCATGAGATGAGCCTAGAAAGATGGATGAGAGTATGTTGTAAAAGGTTTTGAACAGCTCACTATAGATTTATACTTTATTCTGGTAGGGGAAATTAACACAAACTGGGAAATGCAATGTGCTAAAAATCTTCACAACATTGTGAGTAATGACCAACCATCTTCTGACATTCACTTTCTGCCAGTCTCTGTTCTAGGAACTTTCACATGCTGACCTCATTCATCCACCAGATATAAAGTAAGCACTTACTACATGCTAGGCACTGTGACAGGCACTGAGACAATAAAACACTATTAAGAAATCTGTAAATGCAAGTAGTAAAATAAATACAAAAATGCTTTAATAGAACGTAAGTATACAGCACAGTGAGAGACAAAGGGTGTGTTTGTGGTAATCTGGAAGGTGTCAGAAAAGGTAAGACCTTGAAACATGAGGTCTGCCAGGCAGAGTGGGGAGGAAGAGCATAGGCAAGAGACAGAGATGTGAAGCTGCATGGTTAACTTAGAAAACGCAAACAAGAAAGCCTAGCCAGAGTACAGGGTGCTAGAAAAGAGTGACAAGAGATAAACAAAAAACAGACGGGCAGAGCAAAATGTTTAAGAGGACTTCCAGGCAATGGTGTGTGAACTTCATGGGGTACCACTACAGGGTTTTTAAGCACAAAAGAGAAGAAACTGAATGGGTTTTAGAAAGATCACATGGCTTGAAAGCTGTTTAAACATAAATACCACTGAGTGATATTTATGCAAAAAAACTGCTAGGGGCTGGCTGATTAGCTTAGTTGATTAGAGCACAGTGATGATAAAATGAAGGTCAAGAGTTCAGATCCCCATACAGGCCAGCAGCCAAAAAAGAAAAGATTCTATAAACTGGTAGGACTCAGTGACCAACCAGACATGGGAAGGTAGGATAAGGGAAGGGGGTTTCTAGGATAGTGCACAGGTTTCAGAATGGTGCTATGGGACAGATGATGATGCTGCTAAACAAGGTAAGAAGAAGAGGTAGAGCAAGTTACGGCATCAACCTCCCTAACCACCCAGTGAGGTGGTAACTGTTATTCAGTTTTACATACCAGGCAAATAAGACTCAACAAGTCGGGCTGGCCCGGTGGCGCACTGCTACAGTGCGCCGCTTGGGAGCGCGGTGGCGCTCCAGCCAAGGGTTCGGATCCCACATACAGACCGGTTCCCGCTCACTGGCTGAGCGAGGGGCGGGCGCAGCACCGAGGGTTGTGATCCCGTTGCCGGTCCCAGTCCGGTACGGGCACGACACTGAGGGTTGCGGTCCGTTGCCGGACACGAAAAAAGACAAAAAGGAAAAAAAAAAAAAAGACTCCACAAGTCACTTGCTCAGATGTACACAGACCTAAGTGGTTGAGACAGAATTCACTTTCCAGTTGTTATTACTAGCTCCCTCAAAAACAGAGTTGCACAGTTGAGTTTTAAATCTTGAAAGTGACACAGAAGAATCAATGGAGTATAACAAACTAACAGGATGTGGTAAATGAAGAGTGAGATAATAGAAAGAGACCTCTGTCTAGGCACATCCCAACCCCATCAACGAAATGGGGAGTATAAGAATCTACCAAGCAAAAATCTCAAGGCCAGTTTGTTTTTCAACTTTGCATCCTTGGTGCCTGGAATATTGTGTGGATCGTAGTAGATGGTCAATAAATACATGGTGAATGAATGAAAGAACAAAAAAGCACACAGGTTTGAAAAGAAGTCAAGTTCTATGTTTGATGTGCTTGTATAGTCATCAAACTAGAGGTAATGAGAAAGATCTTGGGCATTGGGTGTTGGTGATTTTGCAGTCCCCCCATATGAAAACAACAAAGCACTCATGGAAACTGTCACAGAATAGCAAGAAAAGAAACACACTGATTCCTGAGAAGTCCAAGTGAGGGACCAGGAGAGTATGATTAGAAAGGCAATACTACCAAATGGAAGGAGTGCTGAAGCCAAGAACAAAGCTGAACCCACTGATCAATCTTTGAAAGATGTAACAGAAAGAACAAAAAATTTGAACCTGAATGTATTTAAGCCTTTAAGTCTAGAATTTGCTACCAATATAAGCAAAGGGGAGGAGCTAGACAAACAGCAGTGGTTCTCAATCGGCTGTACGTTTGAAAACACCTGGGGAGCTTTAAAAACCACTGATGTTTGGACTCTATCCTCAGGGATTCTAATTTAATCGGTACGGAATGAAATCTGGGCATTTAGATTTTTAAAAGCTCCCAAGTTGACAATAATATGCAGTAAAGTTTGAGAACCATGAGGATATAGGTAGTTAAATGATACCACAAGAAGCAATCATTCAAATCCAGAATATAATAATATGCTACAGTCAGATGAACCACTATTTTTGCAAGGTAGGGAGTATGATAAAATAAAAGTCCTATGAGAGGAACCAGGGCTCCATGGAGAAGTGATCGATTCCGGGGTAGGGGAAGAGAAAATTCAAAATAAGACTACAGCATCTTACAGTGCCAGAAAGTAAAGAAATTCCTCAAGTATATTATGGAGTGAAAGGGCATATCAAAAGTACATAGGACCAACCTTAAAGAACTCCCAACAGTCAAAGGTAGGACAATTTGACCAAAAATATAAATTACTATAACATTAGAGTAAAATCCATAGAGTACCTATTAGTCCACACTGATATAAGTAAATAAGTGAATAAGTAAAGAATAAGGCACAGCACTTCCTTACAAAATAATCCCAATGCAAAAAAATTTAAGGACAAGAGAATATCACCACTAAACGAAAGAGTGTTTTTGAGGCAGGACACAACAGGGATTTGCCCCAAGAAGGCTGCTCAAGCTAAAACCTGGTAGCAGCAGCTAAACCACCCGACTGATCAGCTTGCTCTTCTTCAGAACCCTGTGGTTTTCTGAGCATAAAACAAAACAACCACCACCAAAACCTCCCTTTTTCCTAGGAACACCTAAAACCCCTTTTCCTCCCCATTTTTCTTGAATATTCCTTCCCTTAGTTAAGACAGAGAAACACCCCATCCCAGAACAACGTATAAGCCCTTCCCTAAGAGTTCACAGGGCATTCCTCACTTGCAAGGATGCCCGTGTACCCTTCTATGTGTACTTTTGCTTTGCAATAAACTGAGTGCAAGTATGATTCTGCCCTGTGACCGTGGAGTTATTGCTTCACAGGGCATTCCTCACTTGCAAGGATGCCCGTGTACCCTTCTATGTGTACTTTTGCTTTCCAATAAACTGAGTGCAAGTATGATTCTGCCCTGTGACCGTGGAGTTATTGCGGGCTCCTGACAGGATTCTTCCTTTGGAAAATCCAAGAACCTGCATCTCCAGCACCTTCTGTGTGTACTTTTGTTGGGGGCCTGAAAGAAAATTTTAGCTAAGGCCCCAGCAGGGTAACCGCACTTCCTGCTTCTGCACAGCTACTTGCTCAAGTCCTTAGCTGGTGCAATTTGTGTAACCCTAACCACACTGCTTCCTTCTGTACAGCTGCTTCCTCAAGTCCCCAGTCTGTCTCACTCTGCCTAGATACAGGCAGGGCCAATAAGGAAGCCTGTATGCCTGCCTAAGAATAGTGTAAAACTGCAACCCTCCGGCACTCGGAGTCCCAGGATTTAGAATTAGAGTTTGCCTGGGTCCCGCTAGCATAATAAACTTCCTGACTCTCCAACCTTCCGAGTGTCTGAAGTTTCCTTGCGGAGTTTGTTCCATAACATTTTGGTGCACTGGCCAGGAATCAAATCAGGCCAGTCCCTTGCTCCACCGGTCTTGGCAGGGCTGCCTGGTGGATTGATGATGCCATGGAGGACTGAGGAGGTGCCGCCCAGACAGTTTGCTGGGACCTCACTGATACTAGGAAGTGCTTGTCTAACTAAACACAATGGAGGGAAGGACCAGCCAGACCGCCACGGCCTTCAGAACAGGTAGGCCCCCCCAATCCTTTAGTTCAGTTCAGGCCCGCCTCCAGGCAGAAGGGGAGCTTGATCATCTCCAAAAAGGGTCCCTCTGAGGGCCATCTGAGGACATCCACCTGGGTAAAGGACTTCAGACTGAGGTCCATCTGTGTGGGACCTTGCAATAAGGTCCACCTGGTTTGGGATCTTGTCATGAGATCCCTCTCCGGTTTGGACGTCCATCTAGGTAAATTAGGTCAGGATTGGGGGAGGGAAAGGTAACCTCTGTGTGAGTGTGTGACCAAATGTGAAATATTTGTGGCACCAAGTAGTAAACATGGTGTCTGAGTGGGTCCCAACCTGTGGTTTCACAGTCACATCGTACAGCATAATGGTGATTTCGGTCCGGAAATGGACTGAACCAGGACTGGGGTTTATACAGGTACACCTTAAGCCAAGATGGGCCCAATGGTCCGCATGAGGGGCACGGCCAGGCGGACACCTGTGTGGTCATCCTCCTCCTCCGGGAGAAGGGGGCCTCCCTTTCTTTGTTTGTTTTGCACCACTGGCAGAGGGTGGGATGGGGAGGAAGAGCCACATATTTTGGCAAAATTAGTCCCAAATCTTAGAAGAGCAGGGGTCCTTCCCCTGTACATGAAAGACTGCTAAGAGCCTCATTAATGTCTAAGAGAGAATTTTGTCTCCGAACCCTGGATCACAAATTTTTCAAAGAGATTAGTGCAGCACTTCTGCTGTCTCATACTAAGTTCCTCCTTTCGGTTGTCTTCTACTGACCTGCCAACTGTCCCTTTTGACACAGAGTCAAAGGACTGAAATCAAGGGGGAATTTCCAACAACTGGTTCCACAGCTGGCTCGAGGACCCTTGCTGGATCCACCTGCTCTGCCACAAACCTTCTATACCTCCCTTTTACTACACTAGCAGTAGGTATAATGAAGACTAGGTCAGAGGGACAGTGGATCTCAGCAATGCCCTAGACCACTTAAATAAAACCCAGAGACCAATAGGACACCCTCCCTTGAAGGATTTCGCACTCCAAGCCCGCCTACAAGGTCCCAAATCCTGCATTAAGTGGGAGTTGCACTGTTTCCTAGAGTGGAGACATCAATGATACCTAGGTCATAAACAGCTGAAATGGCCTGAAAACCATGGGGAAAAGTCAGTCAAAGCCCACCATCCTTGAATGTATGCTAAAATACTTTTCAAAGGGGTACTCCAGGGAATATGGAGTCAAAATGACCCCTGGAAAGCTCTGGACAAAAGCTCTGGACCCTATGTAAGGTAGAATGGCTCAGTTTCAGTGTGGGATGGCCCTCAGAGGGGGACGCTAAGCCTCCCAAAGGTCCAGGTAGTTTATGAAATCATTACCGGAGAGCCAGGCCATCCTGACCAATTCCCGTACATTGATTCCTGGTTAACTGTAGCCATGACTTTACCACCCTGGGTCTGGTTCTGTGTTCATAAGGGAAAGAGTAAGGTCCTCGCTGCAGAAACAATGCAAAAGTCAGAGGGCAGACACTAGGAAACAAAGAGGCCTATATATCAGGGACCCCCAAAAGAAGAGTTCCTGCCACCACCATGTGCTGACCCTGTGGGGGCTCTAGTTTCAGGGCTTCACTTGCCAGATAGCCCCTTGGCTTTGGCCCCATCGGTCCCACTGGCATTGCTGCCGGAGAGCCCTGCAAGTCCTGAACCAGCGGGGAGGCAACTCTGTTCATCCCAGCAAGTCATGGCCCTTCACATGCCCCTGCCGGAAGCTCACGGCCCCCAGCAGATCAACCCAGATGGCACTGTGGAGCTGGGTCACCCCCTCATTTACTACCAACCCTTCACAACTACAGATCTTTTAAACTGGAAGCACCACACTACTGCATATCTGGAGAAGTGTCAGTCACTCACTGACCTCTTGGAATTGTTCTTCCTCACTCACCAGCCCACCAGGGAAGACTGCCACCAGCTACCCTTCACTTTAGTACAGAAAAAAGGTGACACATTCTGACTGGAGCCAGGCAATAGTTGCAGCACCAAGCACCTGGAGCTATGATGGATCCTGAAGCTTGGGCAAGAGACATGGCACTGGATGCTACCCTAGATTGGGACTTCAATGAAGAAGAGGGGAGAAACCAGCTCCACCGATACTGGGAAGCTCTCCTTCAAGGGCTAAGAGCAGGGGCCAGGAAGCCTACTAATATGTCCAAAACAACCACTGTAACCCAAAAGCCAGACAAGCTGTCTTCAGAGTTCTATGAGAAGTTATGTGAAGCCTTCTGAACTTACATGCCATTTGATCCAGAAGCCTCCAAAAGTCAACGAATGCTTAATGCAGGCTTTGTGGCTCAGTCCTACACCGACATCCACTGCAAGCTCCAAAACTGGAAGGCTTCACTGGAATGAATGCAATGCAACTCCTAGAGGTGGCTACAATGTATTTGTCAACTGAGACCAAGCGGCCTAGAAGGAGGCAGATAAATGCCTGAGGCAAAAGGCAGCACACCTGGCAGTGGCACTCGACCCAGACCAGAGCTCTGCACCAAAGAAAAAGAGGAACCTCTGCCAAGAAGGACAGGTGCCCCTAAAGCCTAATCAGTGCGTGTTCTGCAAACAGTTGGGCAATTGGAAAAACAAATGTCCTGAAAGGGGGAGAAATCCCAAACTGCAGCACAAGACAAGACACAGGCTGGAAGAAAGAAATACAAAAATATGAACCTGAACCAGTGAGACAAGAGGCCCAGGACCTCATCGACTTTGTGGAGCTGGACTCAGACTAGAAAAGACCAGGCTCCCTATTCCTGGGCCCCCAGAAGCTCATGGTCAAGATGATGATAGGGTGCCAACCTGTGACTTTTATGGTGGACACCAGGGCAGAACATTCTGTAGTCACCAGCCCAGTGGCCCTGTTCTCGGGTAAAAAGGCCACCACTGTTGGTGCTACAGGGACACAAGCAGACTGGCCGATCTGCAAGGCCAGAACCAGTCATCTTGGGGGTCACAGAGAGACCCATGAATTCCTATATTTGCATGATTGACCAGTACCCTTGCTCGGAAGAGATTTGCTAAGAATATTAGGAGCACAAACAACCTTCACACCTGGAGAAGCAACTCATTTGTCCCTGAGTAATCAAGAACTCTAATGATGGCTGTAACGGTGACTAAAGAAAAGGAATGGTGCCTATACACCAGGTCTGAAGAAGACTCAAACATGGGACCACTGGAGCTCTTAAGAGACTGCTTCTTTAAAGACTTTCTGCCTGTCTGGGCAACACTGGGACCCCCAGGTATGGCAAAGAACCATGCCCCAATAATAACAGAGATGAAGCCAGGAACCACACCAGTTAGGGTAAAACAATACCAAGTCCCAAGGAAAGCTCAACTGGGAATCCGGGAGGACATCCACTGGTTGCAAGAAGCAGGAATCTTAGTGGAATGCCAATTGCTCTGGAACATACCATTCCTGCTAGTCAAGAAGCCCAATGAAAAAGGGTACCATCTGGTTCCAGGATTTGCAAGCCATGAACAAGGCAGCAGTCACCCTCCACCCCACAGTGCCCAATCCTTACACGCTTCTGAGTCTATTCCCCGTGCAGGCTAAATGTTTCTCCTGTCTTGACCTCAAAGATGCATCCTTCTGCCTCCGACTGGCACCTAAAAGTCAGCTGTTGTTTGCCTTTGAATGGGAAAATCCCCGTACAGGAAGGAAAACTCAACTAACCTGGACTAGGCTGCCACAAGGGTTCAAAAACTCACCCACACTCTTTGGAGAGGCTCTAGCCTTAGACCTAGCTGCCTTTCCAGGGGACAGGTTGAATTGCACCCTGCTTCAGTATGTGGATGACATCCTCCTAGCCAATCCCAAACAGGAAAGCTGCTGGAAATGAACAAGAGCCCTACTAAGTCTGCTTTCCAATTTAGGTTACAAGGTGTCATGGAAACAGGCACAGATATGCCAACAGAAAGTTAGGTACCTAGGATACCACATCTCTGAAGGACATCGCTCGCTGGGAGTAGAAAGGAAGTGAGCTGTTTGTGCCATACCCCAACCAGACACCGAGAGGCATGTCCAAGAATTCCTTGGGCAGCCAAATTCTGTTGAATCTGGATACCCAGATATTCAGAAAAAGCTAAGCTGCTATATGAAACAATCAAGGAAGCTGAAAAGGAGCCTCTACTATGGGGCCCAGAACAAGAGTGTGAGTTCACAGAAATTAAAACTCTGCTAACTCAGATTCCTGCCATTGGAATTTCAGACACAACTCGAGACTTCAACTTCTTAGTACATGAAAGAGATCATGTGGCTGTGTGAATCCTCACCCAGACTACAGGGCTCTGGCAGAGACTGGTGGCATAACTATCCAAACAATTAGATACCATGGCAGCGACTGGCCACCCTGTCTGCAAGACCTGGCTGCCACTGTTGCCCTAATACAAGAGGCAGACAAACTTACTTTAGGATAAAACATCCATGTAAAGGTACCACACGCAGTGACCACCCTGACGAACAGTTCAGGGTACAAATGGCTAACCAATGCCAGGATGATGCATTATCAGGGGCTCCTCTGTGAAACCCCCCGTGTGGAACTTGAGACCGTGCGGACTCTGAATCCAGCCACACTTCTGCCTGCTGAGTCCAGCTCCCTGGACCATGACTGTGAGGAACTGATAGATGAAATATACTCCAGCAGGCCCAATTTCACAGGCCTGCCTCTGACCGATCCAGACGTGGAACTGTTCACAAATGGAAGCAGTTACATCAAGGTGGGACAGTGAAAGGCCAGGTATGCGGTAACAACTCATAAAGAGATAATAAAGACAGAGCCGCTACCTCAGGGTTGGTCAGCATAGCACGCAGAGCTATGGGCACTCATTCAGGCACTTAAGACTCTGAAAAGGAGAGCAAGTCAACATTTACAGTGACTTTAAATATGCCTTTGCGACCTTACATACCCATGGGCCTTATGCAAAGAAAGAGGCCTAACTAACAGCAGGAGAGAAAACAATCAAAAATAGAAAAGAAATTCTTCAGCTTCTCAAAGCAGTTTGGGAGCACATCCAAGTGGCTGACATCCACTGCAAAGGTCATCAGAAGGGCTCTGACAGGATTAGTGAAGGAAATCGACTGGCCAACCAGACAGCCAAAAAGGCAGCTACTCAGGCAGAGCCACCCAAGAGCCTAAAGAAGCTACCAAAATCACGCTGGTACCAGAGACAGCACAGAAGACAAAGTATACAAAAGAAGAGGCTCAATGGGCAGAAGAGGAAGGTGGAATTAAGACTCCTGTAGGATGGTGGAAGCTCCCAGACCGCCAATTGATGGTTCCTCAGTGATGAGCCCACTGGCTCATCCTGGAGTATCATGAACTGACACATTAGGGGAAAACGGCTCTGGAAACCACACTGATTCGCTACTATTTCATCCCAAAGTTAGCCTCTCTTGGCACCCAGGTCAGCTCATGATGCCCAATTTGCATCCACAACAACGCCAAGCAGGGACCCCCATTGGCCCCTGGAACCCAGCCAGTTGGGACTTCACCCTTCAAGGACCTGGTAGTGGGCTTTATCAAAGTTAAGCCCAGCCAAGGCTATAAATACTTGCTGGCGATGATATGCACCTTCACTGGATGGACTGCGGCATTTCCCACACGGTCTGAACAAGCTCGAGAGGTCACAAAGGCCCTTTTTAAGGGAAGTGGTCCCTAGATATGGGCTCCCTTTAACTATAGCATCTGATAATGTACCAGCTTTTGTTGCAGAAATTGTCCAAGGACTGGCCAAAATGTTGTGGATAAAATGGAAACTTTATAGGGCGTATAGGCCACAAAGTTCAGGGAAAGTGAAGCGCATGAACCAGACCCTAAAAACCACATTGGCCAAGCTCTGTCAGAAAACAGGACTCCCCTGGGTAGATATGCTTCTCTTAGCCTTGTTATGGGTCTGATGCATGATGGGACTGACAGGATATTCCCCTTTTGAGGTTATGTATGAAAGACCACCCCCACTTATAGCTAAGTTGCAGGGAGACCCCCACCAGCTAGGTGAGAAAGAAATGTCACAATATTTGCAATCATTACCCCAAACCTTCAAACAAATAACTAAGACAGTTTTAGAATGAGCTCCCATCCCTTTAGGGAGTTGTGCCCATCAGTTTCAGCCTGGTGACTCAGTGTGGATAAAGGACTGTAAAAATGCTCCATTAAAGCCAACCTGGGTTGGGCCATACATAATTGTACTAATTACCCCACTGCAGTTAAAGCTGCAGGACTGACTCCCTGGATCCACCATACACAGGTGAGGCAGGTAGCCTCCTCAGATGACACCACCTCATGTTCTGTGAAGGCCGATCCCTCCAATCCACTCAAGGTCCGGTTCCAGAAATGTTTCCCCACTAACAGTCACTGCCCTGCTTTGGTCATAACAGAAGCTGACCAATCTATGCAAGTTGAAGCCTGAGGATCAACAAGCTCTGCTTCAACCACTCCAGAGGCTGGCTGATCCATGCACAGCCGAAGCCTGATGATTTTGTCATCATGGGACATTATAAGTATATCCTACCCCCAGCCTCTAGTTTTTGTTATATTATTTGCTTTGATGCTTGATATTTTTTCCTGATTTCCATAGTGTAAAGCATATTGCCTTCCTTGGTAGTAAGCCCATAGGTCCCCAAACAGGATATACTCCCCTTCTCCCATGAAACATGGATGATTTTAAGCTATTATTAACCCTGATTATATTGGAATCAAAGGGGAGCCTCCTTGAATACCGATGTGGGCAGTCCATTAATGCAATGTTCGCACCACCATCAGGATCATGCTACCAGCCACAGACACCCCAGGAATGTCAGATAAAAATTTCTGGTGGTAGCCTTATTTTGAGAGGTCAAATCCCTGTACAGGTCGATATAACAAGGAGCAAACCAGGATGTGAAGAACTTCCCACTCCATTCTGCTGGTACAGGGTCTCAGGAACTGAATGTACAGATATCTCAACTGGAAACCCCTCTGACCCAACCAAAAGGTCATGCACATGTACAGACTCCCAAAGTAGGACTCAAGAGGTTGTGGTTAAGCCTATCACCCTGGCCACCCCAACTAGCCACCAAGAGATGGGATTCCTCATCCAACTCAGGGCCTCCATTGAGAAGACCCTAGATTTATCCACAGTTGGTGAGAACCTGTTTATACTACTGGCAGAAAACACAGCCGAAACTTTAAACACATCAAACTGTTAGATATGTGGGAAAGCCCTCATGAGTGAAACCTGGCTATGGAAAGGAACAAATTTGGAGGTTCGCAAAATTCTCCTATGGAACAAAACCATTACCCTAAGGGCACCTGACCCCCACTTATGGATCTTAATTTCATAAGTTGTAGGACAAAACTGCCTGAGCAGGAGGGTCCAAAAAGTTGGAGAAACCCCCTGCCAGCAGGTATACTCCTTAAATGGAACAACTTATTCCTCGTGGCCAAACACCACCGCCCAGTATTGGGCCAAACTGTCAGCCAATATAATGGCTCACAACTATTCCTGCACCCCAAATACAAAATTCCCTCAGTTATAGAGTTGTGCAGGATCTTGGCCCTTCCAGGGAATTCCCACAATCAACCAGTACTGGAAAAATTTGAATTCGCCTGACCCCAAAGTTTGGGGGTACCCAAAGGGCTGTTCTGGATCTCTGGGAAAAGGGCTATACCCATCTCCCAGAAAGGTGGAATGGATGTTGCACTCTGGGAATTATTCTGCCAGGATTTTTCTTATTACCCCAGGAGCGGGGCCCACGGTTGGGAGTCCCTCTGTATGATGATTTAAGATCTAAAACAATCTTTCAGTACAACAGACATAGGTGACATAGGAGGAACTCAAATGTGGGGAGAGGATGAATGGCCTCCCCAACAGATAATATAATACTACAGACCAGCCACCTGGGCTCAGGATGGTAGCTGGGGCTACAGGACCACCATTCATATGCTAAACTGCATCATAAGATTACAAGCAGTAGTACAGTTAATCACCAATAAACCTGACACAGCACTGGAACTCTTGGCTAAACAAAAGTCCCAAATGAGAGCAGCCATTTATCAAAATAAACAGGCCAGCATTAGATTAGATTACCTTCTAGAAGAAGGAGGAGGAGTTTGAGGAAAATTCAACTCTTCGGACTGATGGCTTCAAATAGATGACAACTATAAAGCAGTCACCAACACAGCCTCACAAATAAGAAACTTAGCTCATGTTCCTGTACAAAAATGGCTGGGACTAAATCTCAAGGGGGTTCAGTGACTGGTTTGAAAAGCTTGGAGGATTCAAAACAGTAATAGGGGCAGTTATATTCATTTTAGGTACCTGTCTGATCTTACCCTGCCTGCTGCCTTTGTTAACGCATAGCATTCATGCCACCATAGAAACTTTGGTTGAAAAGAAAACAGCTAGTAATCTCTTAGACCCCGAAAGCTATACTGAATAAAGTTATGCTCATTCAAAAGTTTAAAGAGAGCATAAAAGGGGGGAATGTTGGAGGTCTGAAAGAAAATTTTAGCTAAGGCCCCAGCAGGGTAACTGCACTTCCTGCTTCTGCACAGCTCCTTGCTCAAGTCCTTAGCTGATGCAAATTGTGTAACCCTAACCATACTGCTTGTTTCTGTACAGCTGCTTGCTCAAGTCACCAGTCTGTATGACTCTGCCTGGATACAGGCAGAGCCAATAAGAAAGTTTATATGCCTGTCTAAGAATAGTATAAAACTGCAACCTTCCCTGCACTCAGAGTCCCAGGATTTAGAACGAGAGTTCACCCGGGTCCCGCTAGCATAATAAACTTCCTGACTCTCCAACTCTCCGAGTGAAGTTTCCTTGCTGAGTTCATTCCATAACACTTTCACTCTGCAATAGGTTGTGAGTGTGAGTGTGACTACTGTGTGAGCTTGAAGTGACTGTGTGTTCCTAATGGGATTCTTCCCTCAGGAAATCCAAGAACTTGCATCTCCAAATTCATTTTTGCTGAAGCAATTGCTGAAGGCAGATTCACAACTGAATGCTAGATTAGTGGACAAAAGTTGGATGAGAAACAGAATTTGTGCCTAATCTCAAGGTATGCCCTCTAAAATGTTTATCAACAACAAAGGGAAAACTAACTTTACAGTGCAGAAATCTGACTGACAGTACCTTAGCTAAGTGATAAAAGTTAACATCACCAAAATTGAGATGTACCAATATTATGCAGTCTCTGATATAATACACTGAGAAGAGCATAGGCATTCTTGCCAAAAATGCATAATCTCAATCTAATCATGGCAAAACATCAGACATGCCCAAATGAGGGACAGTTTACAGTATGCCCAACCAAAATGCCCAACCAGTACTCCTCAAAAATATTAGAAGTCACGAAAGACAAGGAAAACCTAAGAAAGAAACTGTCACAGACCGAAGTAAACTAGGATGACGTAATTAAATGTGATCTGGGATTGGAGCTAAAAAAAAAAGGCAGAAAAACTAGTGAAATCTGAATCAAGTCTGTAGCTTAGTTAATAGTATTGTCCCGGTGCTAAGTTCTTGGTTTTGATCATTGTATTATGGTGATGCAAAATATCAATATTAAAAGAAGTTGGTTAAGGATATATGTACTATCTTTACAACTTCTATGTAAATCAAAATTACTTCAAATATAAAGTTAAAAACAGTCTTGGGATCCTGGGAGATATAAAAGTCAAAAGTAATACATGGGCCTTGTTTAAATACTGAAACAACAGAAAATATAAAGATGAGCTGAGAATTTTTTAATTGAGAAATTATAATTTTTTCGAGTGGCTATGTAAAAAATTAGAGATTCACTTTGAAGTATTGCTGGGTGAAACGATATGACACCAGTGATTTGCTTTAAAATACTTCAGAGGAAAAAAGGTAGGGAGAGGGGAGTCAGATATAGACTGCTAAAATCTTGACAATTATTTACGTTAGATAATACGTACCAAACTTTTATTTCCATTTATTGGGAAAAAAAGGTTTTTACTATCTGATCACACAACTCTGAAAAGGTTGGGGTTTGTATGTTCTTTTGTACATGTGTGGACTTTTCTTTCTTTTGGAGGGAGAAATGCAAACAGAATTATTTTTAAGATTTAAAAAAAAAACTTTATATCAGGGTTAAATATACATAACATAAAATTTACCACTATAGCCATTTTTAAGTGTGCAGTTCTGCAGCATTAAATACATTCACACTGTTATCCAACCATCACTACATCCACTCCCAGAACATGACTAAAACTTTTAAATGAAAATAATTATTTAATGGCAGGGCAAGATGACCGACTAAAAGGAGAAATTGCTCGTTTCTCCCACAAAGACAGAGAATGCATTGAATGCGCAACTACACTTACATAAGAAACACTTAAGGAGCGAGCTGGAACACATCAAGGGAGTAGCAGAGATGTTACTGAGTGTAGAAACTCCAGATAGCCACAAAGAGAACAGAAAAATTCTCTGCTAACACTACCCCATTGTCCAATCCAGAGTCATGGGGATTCAAGAGTTTTTGCCCCTGGGAAGGTGACTGGACCTGAACTCCAACCCACAGGGGAGTTTGCGCTGCCCATGTGGCCGCACTCTCAGCATCACAAACTGCCACACGCATGCCCTCAGGAGGGTCTCATAAGCTGCGCCCTGCCCCTGGGTCCAAGACTGCTGCTGCAAACTTGGGAATGGGATGAGCCCAGGCTTCAGCTCTGCACTTGGTAACGGACTGCTCAGTACAGCAAGGATGCTACCATAAGGATGGAGGGGGTTGGCACGTGCACCCTCCAGAACTGAAAAGCAGCTTATTCAGGTCTGGTGCCCATGGCCAAGGACCCTGCCTATACTGGCATGACACCTGAACAATACTTATAGCAGTGAGAAGGGGGAGGAGAACCCACACACCTCTCTCAGTGGTGACTTCAGTGAGGATTTGAATACTTCTCAGGCACAGACACACAACTGCAGTATTAGTGAGCCTGCCCAGGGCTGCCTGCCCCAGCAAGGGACCTTCCAAGGGATCAGCATCTCTCCGGGGGGTACCACAGCCCTCCAAGAAGCCCAGTTACCTTGCACAGGCAGCCCAACCCAGCTGAAAGATCCAGAGTATCCCAGTAACACTCCTAGGGTCAAAGGGGCCTGTCCAAACCAAAAGGGCCTTGCCCAGCATGGCCACTACAGCTGAATAGTTATAGAGGGTCCCAGCATCCCTCTTGGGGGGTGAAAGATCCTACACAAAGCTACTAAAACCTCATCCACAGTACCCAACTTCAACAGTGGTGCTGCAGACCATCTGAAAGTTCCTCCTGACAGTACAGGGCCTCACACACAAATCAGGTGACAAATCACATTAACGGCAAAGCTACAGAGTACCTCAACACCTCCCATGGGGGTAGAAGGCTCTGTGCAGAACCCCAATGACACCAGAGTCACTCCAGCTGAAGGGCTGCTGAGCACCCCACTGTCCCCCTCAAAGCCTAAGGTACTAATCTTGATCTCCAGGAACCCACCCAGGGTCATCCACTTATGCTCAGAACATTCAGATCACCCAAGAGCACCTATCAGGGTCAAATGACACTAGCCAGGGGTCCAGTGAGGCCCCTCATGGTGGCCGACCTCAGCCAAGGAGCAACAGGGCATCCAGGCACTTCTGCCAAGAAACAGAGATCTCACCCACAACCTTGAAAACCCAACCCAATGTCACTTCAGCAAGTAACTACTGAGCTCCCCACTGCCTATGCCACAAAAAGTCACTCACAGACAACTGCAACCTTGAATACAGTCAAAGTAACCATGCAAAGACTACACTCCAGCACCTACCTGGAACCAAAACTAAAACACCCTACCCAATGGTCAATATAAAACGCATCTACAGGAGGGAGTCTCTGTCTTCAAAAGCTACTCCTGAATATTAGAAGAAGCAAATGCTCAATCACATACCCAGACATCAATTAATGGATACTAGAAATATGAAAAAACAAGAAATTATGACACCACCAAAGGAATACAATAATTCTCCAGTATCAGATCTCACACAACATGAAACAAAATAATTAAAAATGAATTTCAAGAAAAATCTTAAGGAAACTCAATGAGATAGGAGAAAACTCAAATGACACAACGAAATGAAAAAACAATCCAGGTTCTGACGGACGAACTTTATAAAGAGATAAATACCTTAAAAAACGAATGATTCATGGAACTGAAGGATTTCACTCAACGAATTAAAAAGTACAACTGAGCACTTAAGGAACAGGTTATAGCACGCAGAAGAAAGAATTTCTGACCTTGAAGACAGGCTTTTTTGAAACAAAAAAAGGATGGAGGAGGTTGGTGCAAAAAAATGAAAAAAGAATTTTAGAAAATGAAGAAAGCCTACAAGAGCTGTCATTTAACCATAAGAAGACACACGTCCAAATTATGGGTGTTCCAAAAGAGGAGGAGAAAGGAAAAGCCTTGAAAACATATTCGATGAAATAATACTAGAAAACTTCCCAGGTATTGAGAGATACAGACTTCCAGATCCTAGAGGCTCAGATCCCCAACCAGATTCAATCCAAAAGGTTCTCTCCAAGACTCATTATACTCAAACTGCAAAAAGTGAAAGACAAAGAGAAAAACCTAAAAACAGCAAGAGAAGTGTCGAATCACATATAACTGAGTCCCCATCAGACTAACAGATTTCTCCACAGAAACCTTTCAGGTCCAGAGAGAATGAGATGATATATTCAAAGTGCTAAAAGAAAAAAATGTGAACCAAGAATATTATATCCAGCAATGCTACTCTTCAGAAATGAACAGAAATAGTTGCATCTTCCAGACAACCAAATAATGTGGGAGTTCACCACCACATGACCAGCCCTAAAAGAAATCCTCAAGGGAGTCCTGCATCTGAAATCCAAAAAAAGTTAATCACCACCATAAATACGTGAGAAAGAACAAAACCCACTGGTAGAGCATAAGATATGCAAATGAGAAAGAGAAAGAAACTATGACTTACCACTTCAAAAAACCAACAAACAACCAGCAAACACTGAAGACAAACAATAAAAGGTAAAGAAGAGGGCTGGCCCGTGGCTCACTTGGGAGAGCGTGGTGCTGACAACACCAAGTCAAGCGTAAAGATCCCCTTACTGGTCATCATTTAAAAAAAACAAAAGGGAAAGAAAGAAATCTGCAGCTCAAACCACAGCTTCATGCCCATCGTACTTGAACTCGTCCCACTCAAACATTTTGAAACTTGATCAACCCTAACACCACAAACACATCGTGAAGCTAAATAGCATTAACCTTTTAAGTTAAAGAATGGAGGCACTAACCTTCCCACAATGAAATGCCACAACTGGATACCTCAACATGATTTACCTCTATCACGTTTATAACTCTAACACTCTTCATTATATTCCAACTAAAACTTTCAAAATTCATTTACCCCTCTAACCCCGAAGGAAAATTTACTAAACTACCAAAACATACAAATCCATGAGAAAAAAAATGAACGAAAATCTATTCACTTCCTTCACAACCCCCACATTAATGGGTGTACCTATCGTAGCCCTCATCATCCTCCTGCCCAGCGCAATATATCCTCTCCCCTCCCGCCTCATCAACAACTGCTTAACATCTCTACAAATATGACTAATCCAACTTGTCCTAAAACAACTGATAACAGTCCATAACACTAAAGGATGATCATGGTCCCTGATACTAATTTCGCTAATCCTATTTATTGGCTCAACAAATCTACTAGGCCTACTACCTCACTCGTTTACACCTACCTCCCAGCTATCACTAAACTTAGGCATAGCAATCCCCCTATGAACTGGAACAGTAATCTTAGGCTTCCGCAACAAAACAAAAAAATCTCTAGCTCACCTTCTACCACAAGGCACACCCGCCCCTCTCATCCTGATACTCGTAATCACTGAAACCATCAGCCTCTTCATCTAACCCCTAGCCCTAGCCGTACGTTTAACAGCTAACATCACAGCTGGCCACCTACTCATACACCTCATCGGAAACGCCACATCAATATTTATTACCTTAAGCCCCCCAGCAGCTCCAATTACCTTCACTCTTCTCACCCTACTCACTATCCTCGAACTTACCGTAGCCCTAATTCAAGCCTATGTATTTACCCTCCTAGTGAGCCTCTACCTACACGACAATACCTAATGACTCACCAAACCCACGCCTACCACATAGTCAACCCCAGCCCCTGACCACTCACAGGAGCCCTGTCTGCCCTACTCATAACATCCGGCCTAACAGTATGATTCCATTTTAATTCCAATACCCTACTAGCCCTAGGATTATTAACCAATTTACTGACCATATATCAATGATGACGAGATGTAGTACGAGAAAGCACCTTCTAAGGACACCATACAATCATTGTACAAACAGGACTACGATATGGAATAATTCTCTTCATTACGTCTGAAGTTTTCTTTTTTGCCGGATTCTTTTGAGCCTTTTACCACTCAAGCCTAGCCCCAACTCCCAACCTAGGGGGTTGCTGACCACTAGTGGGCATCAACCCTCTCAATCCCATAGAAGTTCCATTACTTAACACACTAGTACTGCTGGCCTCTGGAGTATCTATCACCTGAGCCCACCACAGCCTCATAGAAGGAAACCGCAAACATATACTATAAGCCCTCCCCATCACAATCTCCCTAGGCACCTACTTCACACTCCTCCAAATCTCAGAATACCTTGAAGCCCCCTTTACCATTTCCGATGGCGTTTACGGATCAACATTCTTCGTAGCAACAGGTTTCCACGGCCTCCATGTGAT
Source organism: Galeopterus variegatus (assembly GCF_000696425.1). Taxonomy (NCBI): domain Eukaryota; kingdom Metazoa; phylum Chordata; class Mammalia; order Dermoptera; family Cynocephalidae; genus Galeopterus; species Galeopterus variegatus. Next base: position 78,019 of record NW_007728792.1, on the reverse strand, counting down.
AATTGGATCCACCTTCCTCATCATGTCTCCTACGCCAACTAAAATTTCACTTCACGTCCAAAAACCATTTTGGCTTTGAAGCCGCAGCCTGATACTAACACTTCGTAGATGTAATCTGACTGTTCCTATACATTTCTATCTACTGATGAGGATCCTATTCTTTCAGTATCAGCTAGTACAATTGACTTCCAATCAATCAGATCTGGTCACAGCCCAGAAGAGAATAATCAAACTAGCGTTAACCCTTTTTATTAACTCAATGCTAGCACTCCTACTCATTACCATTGCCCTCTGACTCCCCCAGAAAAATCAAGCCCATACGAATGTGGGTTCGACCCAGTAGGATCTGCCCGCCTACCATTCTCCATAAAATCCTTCCTGGTAGCCATCACATTCCTGCTATTCGATCTGGAAATTACCCTGCTACTACCACTCCCATGAGCCACCCAAATAGACAACCTTAAACTAATACTCACCATTGCACTTATTCTAATCCTCACACTAGCACTAAGCCTGGCCTACAAATGATCTCAAAAGGGCCTAGAATGAGATGAATATAGTAGTTAGTTTAATTAAAACAACTGGTTTCGACCCATTAAATTACGACATATCGTAACTACTAGATGCCTCCAATTTACATTAATATCATCCTAGCATACGCCGCATACCTCGTAGGGCTGCTGATATACCGATCCCATTTCATATCTTCCCTATTATGCCTGGAGGGCATAATATTATCTCTATTTATTCTAGCCACCATCCTATCCCTAAATCTACACTTTACCTTGTCCCATACCCTTCCTATTATCCTTCTAATTTTTGCAGGATGCGAAACTGCTGTAGGCCTAGCATTCCTAGTAATGATTTCTGACACCTATGGCCTGGACCACGTACAAAACCTTAATCTCCTACAATGCTAAAACTTATTATCCCTACAATTATACTTATCCCCACTACATGATACTCCAGTAACAAGATGATCTGAATTAACTCAACAACTCACAGCCTGCTAATTAGCCTCATCACCCTTCTCTTCCTAAACCACAACAACGAAAACAGCACGACCACATCACTAAACTTCTTCTCGGACCCCCTCTCATCCCCCCTTCTAGTATTAACAACCTGACTCCTCCCCTTAATAATTATGGCAAGCCAACATCACCTCTCCAAAGAAACACACATCCGAAAAAAACTATACATCACCATACTGACCTCATTACAAGTATTCTTAATTATGACATTCACTGCCACAGAACTAACCATATTTTCTATTATATTTGAAGCAACACTAATCCCAACCTTGATCATCACCCGATGAGGCAACCAGCCAGAATGACTAAATGCGGGACTCTACTTCCTATTCTATACCCTCTTCGGCTCCATACCACTGCTAATTGCATTAATTCACATCCACAATTCCACTGGCTCCTTGAACTTACTGTTACTTCAACACTGAACCCAAACATCCCTACCCCCATGATCCAACACCCTCCTATGAATGGCATGCATAATCGCATTTATAGTAAAAATGCCACTCTACAGACTTCACCTCTGACTACCAAAGGCACATAAACACAACCACATAAACAACCACATAAATATCAATAAAATGCCAGGAGTAAGATAATACCTGTCAATAACAACCCTAAATACACAAAGTTGAATTCCCCACTCAAAAGAGAGACCATCTGAATGGATTAAAAAACTAGATTCAACTACATGGTGCCTACGATAAACTCATCTCACCTGTAAAGACTCAAACAGACTTAATAGTGAAGGGATGGAAAAAGACATACCACACAAATGGAAACCAAAAGTGAGCAGAAGTAGCTATCCTAATATCAGATAAAATAGACTTTAAACCAAAAACTATAAAAAGAGACAAAGAAGGTCATTATTTAGTGATAAAGAGATCTATCCAGCAAATGGATTTAACAATCATAAATACATATACACCAACACCAAAGAACCCAAATATATAAAGCAATTATTATTAGACCTAAAGGGAGAGATAGACCCCAATACAATAATAGCTGGGGACCTCACCACTCCTTTCTCAACAGTGGACAAATCATCTAGGCAACAAATCAACAGATAAACACAAGATTTGGACTTGGCAGACAACTACAGAACATTTCATCCAACAACTACATTTTCATCAGCACAAAGAACATTCTCCAGGATAGACCACGTATTAGACCACAAATCAAGTCTCAACAAATTTTGAAAATTCAAATCATTTCAAGTATCTTTCCATACCACAAGAGAGTAACACTAGAAATTGGTAACAAACAAAACTTCAGATACTGTACAAATACATGGAAATTAAACAACATAGTCCTGAATGACCTATGGGTCAAAGAAGAAATGAAACAGAAAATCAAAATATTTCTTGAAACCAATGAAAATAAAGACATATCATACCAAAACATATGGGATAATACAAAAGCAGTACTAAGAAGGAAATTCACCACAATAAATGCTTACATCAAAAGAATACAAAGACTTCAAATAAGCAACCTAACGTTAGACCTCAAAGAATTAGAACAAGAACTATACAACCACAAAGTAGTAGATGGAAGGAAATAATAGAGATCAGAGCAGATCTAAATGAAATAGACACCAAAAAACACAATACAAAAGATCAATGAAACAAAAAGTTGGTTTTGTTGAGAAGATAAAATAGGCAAAGCATTAAATAGACTAACAAAAAAGAAGAAAAAAACCCCAAATAAGAAAAATCAGAATGAAAAAGGAGACATTACAACTGATACCAAAGAAATACAAAGAATCATTGGAGACTATTATGAACTATACACCAACAAATCTGAAAACCTGGAGGAAGTGGATAAATTTCTGGACATGTACAACCTACCAAGACTGAACCAGGAAGAAACAGAAAACCTAAACAGACCAGTAATAAGCAATGAAACTGAAGTATTATTTAATCAGCAGTCTCCCCAAAAAGAAAAGCCTAGGAATGAATGGCTTCACTGCCGAGTTTTACCAAACCTTTAAGAATTAATACCAATTCTTTTCAAACTATTCCAAAAACTGAAACAAAGGTCATTACCTTGAGGCCAACATCATCACTCTGAGACCAAAATCAGACAAAGATAGAACAAAAAAAGAAAACTACAGGCCAATATCTATGATGAACATAGATGCAAAAATCTTTAACAAAATTTTAGCAAACAGAATACACCTTGAGGCCAACATCATCACTCTGAGACCAAAATCAGACAAAGATAGAACAAAAAAAGAAAGCTACAGGCCAATATCTATGATGAACATAGATGCAAAAATCTTTAACAAAATTTTAGCAAACAGAATACAATACATCAGAAAGACTATACATCGTGATCAAGTGGGATTCATCCCAGAGATGCAAGTATGGTTCAACATACACAAATCAATAAATGTGATACACCACATCAACAAAATAAAGTACAAAAAAATCATATGATCATCTCAATAGATGAAAAAGCATTTGACGAAATTCAATATCCCTTCATGATAAAGACTCTCAACACGTTAGGTATAGAAGCAAAGTATCTCAACCCATAAGAACAGGAACAAGACAAGGATATTCACTCTCACCACTATTTGAGATAGTATTGGAAGTATTTTAGCGGAAACAATCAGGCAAGAGAAAGAAACAAAGGGAATCCAGATTGGAAAACAAGAACTGAAATTGTCCTTGTTTGCCAATGGCAAGGTCCCATATAAAAAAAAACTTAAAGACTCACAGAAAACTCTTAGTGCTCATAAACAAATTCAGTAAAGCCGCAGGATACAAAATCAATACTCAAAAATCAGTAGCGTTTTTATACTCCAACAATAAACTAGCAGAAAAAAAAAAAAATCAAGAAAGCAAGCTCAATTACAATAGTCACCAAAAAAATAAAATACCCAGGAATCATTTTAACCAAGGAGGTTAGAGATCTCCACAATGAGAACTACAAATCACTGCTGAAAGAAATTAAAGAGGACACAAAAAGAAGGAAAGACATTCCATGTTCATGGACTGGAAGAATTAATGTTTTAAAAATGTCCATACTACCAAAAGCAATCTACAGATTAATGTGATCCCCATGAAAATACCAATGACATTCTTCACAAAAAAAGAAAAAACAATCCTAATATTCATATGGAACAACAAAATACTCCAAAATAGCCAGTGACCCTGAGCAAAAAGAAATAAAGCCAGAGACATCACACTACCTGACTTCAAATTATACTACAAAGCTACAGTAACCAAAACAGCATGGTACTGGCACAAAAACAGACACATGGACCAATGCAACAGAACAGAGAACCCAGAAATCAATCCACACACTTACAGCCAACTCTGACATTCAATAAAGGCACCAAGAACATACACAGAACAAAGGTCAGCCCCTTTGCTGAATGGTGCTGGGGAAACTGGATATCCATGTGCAGGAGAATGAAACTAGATCCATACCTCTCACCATATACCAAAATCAACTCAAAATGGATAAAAGACTTACATATAAAACCTGAAACGACAAAAGTCCTAAAAGAAAACACAGGGGAAACATTTCAGGATGTAGGACTTGGCAAGACTCTATGAATAAGACCCCAAAGTACAGGCAATAAAAGAAAAAATAAACAAATGGCATTACATCAAACTAAATAGCCTCTGCACAGCTAAAGAAAGTTAACAGAGTGAAAAGACAACCTACAGAGTGGGAGAAAATATTTGCAAACTATGCATCCAACAAGGGATAAATATCCAGAATACACTGGGACTCAAACAATTTTACAGTAAAAAAACAAATAATCCATTTAAAAAATGGGCAAAGGAGGTGAACAGACATTTCTCAAAGGAAGACACACAAATAGCCAACAGGCATATGAAAAAATGCTCAGCATCATTAATCATCAGGGAAATGCAAATCAAAACCACAATGAGATATCATCTCACCCCAGTTAGACTGGTGTTTTAGTGCGTTTTGCGTTACTATAACAGAAATACCTGAGACCAGGGCCAGCCCGGTGGCGCACTGCTACAGTGCGCCGCTTGGGAAGTGCAGTGGCGCTCCCGCCGAGGGTTCGGATCCCACATACAGACCGGCCGCTCACTGGCTGAGCGAGGTGCGGGCGCAACACCGAGGGTTGCGATCCCATTGCCGGTCCCGGTCCGGTACGGGCGCGACACTGAGGGTTGCGATCCATTGCCGGTCACGAAAAAAGACAAAAAGGGGGAAAAAAAAAAAAGAAAAGAAATACCTGAGACTGGGTAATTTATAAAGGAAAGAGGTTTATTTGGCTTATGATTCTGGGATAGTGGCATCTGGCGTGGGCCTCAGGCTGCTTCAACCCATGGTGGAAAGTGGCAGGCAGCCAGCAGGTACAAGCAGATCACATGGCGAGAGGAAGCAACAGAGAGAGAGAAGGTGCCAGGGTCTTTTTAAGCAATGAACTCTCACGGGAACTAATAGAGGAAGAACTCACTCATTAATCCCCTCTCCCCCATGGAGAGCATTAATCCATTCATGAGGGATCCGCCCCCATGACTCAATCAGTTTCCAACACTGACACATTGGAGATCAAATTTCCACATGAGTTTTGGAGGGGACAACACATCCAAATGCCATCAACTGGCTACTATCAAAATGACAGAGAATGACAAATGCTGGCAAGGATGAGGAGAAAGGGGAACTCTTCTATACTGTTGGTGGGACTGTAAATGAGTACAGCCATTATGGAAAACAGTATGGTGATTTCTGAAATAACCACAGTTACAACTACCCTATTATCCCACAATCCCACTACTGGGTATACACCCAGTATAGGAATGGAAATCATCATGGCAAAGGGATACTTGCACTCACATGTTTATGACAGCCCTACTTACAACAGCCAAGATATGGAACCAACCTAAATGTCCATCAACAGACAACTGGATAAGGAAAAGGTGGTATATATACACAGTGGAATACTACTCAGCCATAAAAAAGAATGAATTTCTGCCATTTACAGCATCTTGGAGGGGGTTGGAGAAAATAATGTTAAGTGAAATGAACCAGGCACTGAAAAAGAAATACTGCATGTCCTCACTCATAAGTGGGAGCTAAAAAATAAATAAATAAGAAAGAAAAGAAAAGAACCAATAATCACAATAGGTCGAACTTTCAGAAGAGAACAGAACTGTTGTTACTAGAGGTGAGAAAGGGGGAGGGAAAGGGAATTAAAGAGAAATTAGTTAAAGGACACAAAGAATGCTTACATTCTATAATAATGAATACACTAATTATCCTGATTTGATCATATATTGTACATTAGTACTATATTCAACTCAGTACCCCACAAATATGTATAATAGATTGTGTTTAAATAAAATAAGAAAATAAGTATTTAAATTTTAGTCTTTTATTTCTTGTCCAGTTAATATACTCATATAGTTCCAACTTCAAATATACACAAAAGAATATAAAGTGAAAAGGCTAACCCCAACTCTGCCCCCAGCCACCCAGTTCTTTCCAGAAGCTGTTAATCTTATTTGTCCAGGGGTATTTATGCACTTAAGCAAATTATGCACATATGCATCCCACCTTTTTAAGACAACTGGTCGCATACTAGTCACAATTCTCTCCCTCACTTTGTTCATTTAAAAAATGTACCTTGAAATCTACTTACTTACTCTAACCTCCTTCCTTCAAAAACCTACACAATATCCCAGTGAAGCTATCCCAGACCACCAAGGTTAATAGTGGTCTCCCCCTCCTATAAATCAATTCTTTGTCATTACTGAATTAACTCTTTTCATACAACACCTTGCAATGCCAACACGAGCTGGCAACTTGTAGAAAGCAATCATATAACAGTGACTTATATGCAATAAACACCTAGTAAACAACCTCAAGAAAGGAATTATCATTGAAAAACAAACAAAACTAATAACTAACGATATGGCTTGGGGATATAAAATATAATTTTTAATTTATTCTATTTTCATTATTTATTTGTTAGTTGGTTTACTACTATCTCCAAGACCCCGACAAGCTAGTCTATCTATATATGCCTTACCCTTTGAGAGGTCAAACGTTACACGGTCAGATTATAAAACCATTTTGAGATTTTTGCTAAGATATACAATTTTAATAAAAGTGACATGATTAGTCAAAGAATCTAAAGCTGTGACCCAGAGTCTTAAACATAACAGTAGTGTATCTTCAAGATGTTTGAAAGAATGGGATCGTCCATAAATTCAGATCCAACATCGCAGGAGACAGACAATGCACACAAACACACTTAACGACTCTGAAAAGTCCAGCTGCATGTGTATGTAATTACGTTAAAGAGTTTCCCAAACTTACTTAATCTCAGCACCATTACTTTTTAAAAATTCTCAATATCTTGAGGAAGTGTTCTAATGAATAGTTGAAAGGAGGCAAATATCTCTAATTTGCTCAACTCTTTGCTCTACTTTTAACTCAATAGTCCCAGAAAATCATTCAATCTCCAGGAGCCTCAGTTTTCTTATGCTGAATCTTTTAAGAATACAATTTTAAACAGTCATATAAATAATGTATTATTAAGACAAAAGACATTAATAATAATGTTTTCATTGGAAAAGTATATGCTACAGATTTCCTTCTTTCCTCTTATACCTCTTAGATCATTTGATTTTACAAATGTCTACTTTAAGTTTCTTCTATTTTTCTTTTTGTCTTTTTTTTTTCGTGACCGGTAACGGGATCGCAACCCTCAGTGTCGTGCCCGTACCGCGACCAGCAACGGGATCGCAACCCTCGGTATCGCGCCCGCACCGCGCTCAACCAGTGAGCGGACCGGTCTCTATATAGGATCCGAACCCTTGGCGGGAGCACCGCCACACTCCCAAGCGCCGCACTCTACCAAGTGCGCCACCGGGCCGGCCCTCTTCTATTTTTCTAAATAGCAAGGCTAACAGCACTTTTCGTAATTGTCTTCGGGTTTCTACTAATTTTCTGATCAGGGTGACTACACAGATCACTTTGCCCAGAACTGTCCCAGTTTATGTTCTTAGCCCAGAATTATTATTAATAAATGTTCTCAAGCATGCCTCAGTTCAGAATGATGTTTACGGTTACCCTATCTTAAACTGTTATCACAAATTCTCTATGTTGCTATATTTGGAATAAACTTTTCATCTAAAAAATCATTGTCCAATGTGATAAAACATAATTTAAAAGGTAGTCTGAGGTTTTATTCCAAAGTTAAAATTTTTTCTAATACATAATAGTCATTAAATATTTGGCTAACCTTAGCCAAACTATACTACCCTTACTTACAGAGAAATAGTCCTACTGTTATAGAATGATCTGTGCACTCCCCCAAACTCATATGTTGAAGTCCTAACCCCCAATGCAACTGTATTTGGAGTTAAGGTTAAATGATACCATAAGGGTGGGTCCCTATTCCAATATAACCGGTATCTTTATAAGAGAAGGAAAAGACACCAGGGAGGAATTGGGCAGAGAAAAAGCATGTGAGGACATAGTGAGATGTGCAAGCCAAAAAGAAAGGCTTTAGGAGAATGTGCAAGCCAAAAAGAAAGGATTTAGGAGAAAAAAACCTGCCAACACCTTGATCTTGGACAGAAGCCTCCAAAAATTTTGAGAAATAAATTTTTTTCTTTTTTTCTTTTTGTCTTTTTTTTTTTCCGTGTCCGGCAACGGATTGCAACCCTCAGTGTCGACCCCGTACCGGACCGGGACCGGCAACGGGACTGCAACCCTCGGTGTTGCTCCTGCGCCTCGCTCAGCCAGTGAGCGGGAACCGGTCTGTATGTCGGATCCGAACCCTCGGGCGGGAGCGCCGCCACGCTTCCCAAGTGGCGCACTATCCAGTGCGCCACCGGGCCGGCCCGAGAAATAAATTTCTATTAAGCCAATCAGTCTGTGGTATGGCAGCCCTAAGACACCAACATTCATGAAGAGACATATTCCAAACAGTCTTCTTACCTGGATATGCATATCTCTCTAACTTGTTGAGGTGTCAAAGCAAAAATAAAAAATTTTTCTTGAAATCGTTGAATACTGCTTTGAACTGGGGAGAAAAAAAAGAAAGATAATATTTCAATAACAAATCCAAGGATATAAGCCCCTGTAATAACCAGACACTTCTGATAAAGTGTCTACCAAGTTCTGAAATTTTTATATTCCAAGATCAAGAAGTACTAAGCTGCATTCATCTTGTAATCATGAGTAAAGTTATTCCAAAGGGATTTCTTTAACTTTAAGCTTTTAGTCATTCTTTATTCTAAAACATTAATTATTTTATGCAGTCAAAATATAACAAAACCCTTCAATATTACATTTCATCCTTGACCCCAGCAGCACCTAATGAAAATCTGCAGAAGTCCAAAACTCTCCCCAAGAGAACTCTTTCCAAGAATTCTTTCTTTCTTTCTTTGCTTTATTATTTAATTACACAGAGCATTCATAAAAATTTTTAAATTTCAAAACTTCTAATAGTTATTAAGAAACATAATAAGTTGCATAAAAGATTCTTTTTTTTTTTGTCCTTTTTGAGACCAGCCGCACCGTGCTCAGCCAGTGAGCGCTGTGAGCGCACCGGTCATCCCTATATAGGATCCGAACCTGCGGCGGGAGTGCCGCTGCGCTCCCAGTGCCGCACTCTCCCAAGCACGCCATGGGCTTGGCCCTGCATACAAGATTACTTCCTTAAAAAAAGATAACCTAGTAAGATCATCCTTTCTAACTATATTATTAAAGACAGATATATCTTTTACTTCACAGAGAACCGTAACAGATTAATTCTAATGAATTATTCAGTGATATTCTAGCATGCACTGAAACAAAACAGGCTAATATAAGGCTGGCCAGTTTGCTCAGTTGGTTAATGTGTGGTGTTATAACACCAAGGTCAAGAGTTTGGATCCCAGTACTGGCCAGGTGCCAAAAGCAAATGAACAAACAAACAAAACAAACAAAAAAATCCAGCTAATATAGAAGCCTCAAGTCTTCTGCTTCCTAACAAGTACTTCAGTACACCCAAGAAAAACAAAATGACTCTTGTGTTATTGCTCAGTTTTCCTGATGTATGAAGATAAACAAGATGCCAGCTGAATATCTAATGTCAGAGGACTTCAACCACAAGTCCTACCACCAAATCAAGAAAAATATTAACTCCCTGGGTCAAAAACAGGCAGTTTATTGCAGCAATTATGCTCCTAGAAATCATGTCATAATGTAATTCTTTTATTTTTATAACATTTATAAAAAGGAGGAAAAAGATGAATGCTGTTTATGATGAAGGCTTAAAAATGAAACAAAACTAGGTTATAAACATAATAATGGGGCATAAAACACAAAAGACATAAGTAATAGCTGTAAGTCTCTCCATTTCTTCAGTTCTATTCTCTCCTCAACATTTTCTTTCTCATATGGATTCAAATTTCCACTCTTTTTCTGTGGCTAAGATCACCAATAGCCTCTTAATTGTCAAATTCAATAACCTATATTTTAAGATTTTAAGTGAACTCACTGAATTTTCAGTCTTAGTTATTGGCATGAGCAGAGTCTCTCCAGCCAAAAGCCTCCAAAGGTCTAACGTATGTACAAATGGAGTTCCAAAAGGAAAAGAGTGAAAACGGGGAATTAAAAAAATACTTGCAGAAATAATGAAAGACTTATCCATAACTTTGAGGGGGGGGGGGGTTATAGATTAAATCCCAAGCAAAATACTACAAAAAAAAAACTACCTCATCACATCATAATCAAACTACTGAAAACCAATGACTATAAAATCTTGAAAGGAACCAGAGAAAAAAGAAACATTACATACAGGGGAACAACAATGTAAGTTTAGGCTGACTTCTCATCATAAGCAAGGTACACCTTAAGACATCTGTAAATTGGTGACAGGAAAAAACAGCCAAACAAAAATTTAATACTATTCATAAACAGAGAAATAATAACTTCCCAGATAAAAGAGAACTTGTTGACAGCAGACATGCATTACTAGAAATGTAAAAAGAAAATTACCAGGATTAAAAAATGCAAATTTAAAACTAGATCTCTGGGAATAAAAATCACCACAAACAGCAAGTAAGTGGTAAAAGTAAAATAATATGCTGTTTTTTTCTTGTGATTTCCTTAAAAAGATAACTGTTAAAAGTAAAAGTAATGGCACGGAAAGGCAGAGTCTATAACATAAGAATAAGTAAAGATCTGACAGCAGTAAAAAGGATGGAGGAGGTGGAAAAATAAAATTATCTGCTCAATAACTGTGTTTCTAGCTTCATTCTGGTAAGTGTGATTAAGATAAATCTCCATAGAGATAGATACCCACCTAAAAATGGTAGGTATTTCTATACCTCCAAAGCTGAGCACAAGACCCATGGGGAATTCACCAGGATAAACAGCAATATTTGAGACCCTGTCTGCATGGCTGGAGCTAACCTACCCAGAAATGTTCCCACAAAACATGAACTGAAGTGCTTCCATAATCAGCATATGCACCATATATATACAATTTATAGAACTTGCAGCTTAATGTTAATAGCTTATATCATAATACACATATTTTTGCTGTTTTCTGACATACTTTTGGCTTTACCTATCATTTATTTGCTGCCAAATTCCAGACTATAATCCCAAACAACTACCTTGTTTCTATGGAATACTGAATGTTTCATCACTATATTCCATAACTGGACTCTAGGAACTTACAGCAAACAAATAATACTGCATATGCTAATAAGATCTAATTTGTATTGATGCTTACTGACAATTTTTAGATAAGTCAATTTTATGATATAATAGAAGCCAAAAGTACACTATTCTTAATGTAAGCTATGTCAATTAGTTAAACTGTCATTTTAATACAGATGACAAGAAAAAATGGCAGGATGTAAAGTGGAAACATGAAGGTTTCTCCCCATTAGTGTCTATAGTTTGGGATCAGAAAACCAACTTTGCACAGAATGCTTTTATGTTAACAACAGCAAATGAAAGTGTGGAGTATAAAGCAAACGTATTTCATAGGACCTAGATGTAATCCTTTGCGTCTCCATCACCCCGTGTGAGGCAAAGCATCATGAAAGGAAAAAGACCAGGACTCAAGAACATAAATTAGATATGGCTTTATTCAAACCCTTTCCTTTTTCAACAATCCTTCATAATGTAGATACTGTTCTCCAAATATTGTTGCTTTGCCTCCCATGGATTTGTTACCCTTTTTCCCCTGGGTGACAGAGCTGCCAAAGATTACTCAAAGCCCATCTCTTCTGAGCAGTGAGAAGCCCCGAAAAGGGGTTAATCTCCCAGAACTCTCAAGATAGAGGCATTCCTTCCATTTGGGAAATTAACCATGAATTGGGGTTCTCTTCTCACATTTATTCTCCAGACCAGGAAGTTATAGGAAGAGAACATAGGTGGTGTTTCTGCTAAGTATAGTTTACCAAGTTTAACAATAAGCATTCCATAATACAATTTTCAAGAAGTTAAGTTGATCCACCAACAAAAGCTTGATCTTAGCAAACATTCTCTTCTTACAGCAATTTACCAGTATTTTTACATATCAATCAGTAACCTGTCTTTGAGCCAGCAACCTTGCTGTGTTACAAATCTTACAAGAGACTATATAGCCTGGGGAAAATTTCCTGTCCTTTGCAAGGTCAATATTTGAAACTGCAAGGCTTTGGAAAACCAGGCCCTGTGAAGTACATTTGCTTTATTCACAAATATGGCCACAATATCTCCCATCATGTCCTTTTTATAATGTAACCTGGACACTCTTCCAATTGAGTAGTGAAAACTTCCCTTTGAAACCAAATGGCCCCCTGTGACTGCTTCAACCAACAGGGTATGGTGTGATACTATACAACTTGCAAGGCTACATCACAGAAGTGCTATGCACATCTTCCTTGCTCTATGAGGACTCAGACTTGGAACCCAGATCTCTCCAAACCAGACCAAATGAAGAAGCCACATATAGGTATTCCAGACAACAGCTGAGTCCAAGACATCAGGTGGCATAGCTGCTAGACATGTCAGTGAAGATACCTCCAAGTGATCCAAGCTTCTAGCCATCAACTCACCCCAGCATTTAAGTCTTCTCAGCTAAGATCCCAGACATCTTTGGATACAGACAAGCCATCCATAGTCTACCCTTCCACATTCCTGACCCAGAGAATCAACAGGCATAATAAAATGACTGTTTACACCTGTAGGTTTTGGAATAGCATATTATACAGCAATAGTAGGTAAAACAATGCTATAATTTCATGAAGTAATTTTAGCATAATTAATTTTATAAATTCCAAATTATAATTAGATTCAGATTCATTTATAATTACTAACTGATGGCATGATATTATAGTTATGACTACTCTAGATTTGTGAATGAATGTTAATTCTCTTCTATCTTTTTATTAGTTTTTAAACTTAACTGTACCAGAGTATAATATTTGTGTATCTTAGCCTTAGCCCTACTGATAACTATCCAAGTTATTCAGAAAATTCAGATAAGATTTCCAACACTTTCTTTACTCCTCAATTAAAATGGGAATAATGCTTTCCTCGTTTGCCTTTTTAAGACTGTTTTGTTGATCAAATGCACTAACATATGTGAAAGCATTCTGAAAACATCGACATTATTCATATGTACTATATTTTCAGTTCTAGAAGTCCTCATCAAAAGTCTGTTTACAAGGGCCGGCCCGCTGGCGCACTGGATAGTGCGCCGCTTGGGAAGCGCGGCGGCGCTCCCGCCCGAGGGTTCGGATCCCACATACGGACCGGTTCCCGCTCACTGGCTGAGCGAGGCGCGGGAGCAACACTGAGGTTTGCGATCCCGTTGCCGGTCCCCGGTCCGGTACGGGGGCAACACTGAGGGTTGCGATCCGTTGCTGGACACGGAAAAAGACAAAAGACAAAAGACAAAAAAAAAAAAAAGTCTGTTAACAAAAATATCAAAATTTCAGAGGACAAAAGTAATACAGTCCAGCAGATTCATTTTGGTAGCTATTTTATAATAATGATTTTGTTTTCATAAAAAGACATTTAGGTAGAAAATTAATATTTTAATATGCCTAAATGTTAAATATTAATAAAACATGAAACGTGCCAAGTCCCCTCACCCTCTGGAGGTATTATATTGACACTTTTTGATAAACTGGTTAATATTTTGGTCAAGAATACTTCCTAGCAGTTAGTGGCTAGGTTAACAGTAGCTTGCTTATAACATGACCAACTCAGGGAAGAGATAAACCAAGAGGTTTTATAGGTAGCTTTGTGGATTACCATGACTCAGCCTACTCTGATATACACTAATTCACAAAGTGATAACGAATGAAACAGTTTATCACTGCATATCTAGGACCCTGAGCTATTTGGTTCTCATCACCTACCAATTACTGAATCACCACCAACAAAAGAATACTCCTTCTTCCATTTTATCTCTACTTCACAAAGGGAGTGAGGTGGGGACAGAACTCCTAAAACTCAACAACAAAAAAACAAACAACCTGATTAAAAAATGGGGGAAAAAACTTCAATAGAAATATACAGTCATCCCTCAGTATCCATGGGGGATCAGTTCTAGACCACCCTGCTCCAAATTTGGATGCTCAATTCCCATATATAAAATGGTGTAGTATTTGTATATAACCTACGCATACCCTCCCATATACTTTAAGTCATTTCTAGACTACTTCTAATACCTAATACAATGTAAATGCTATGTAAATATTTGTTATACTGTATTGTTAAGGGAATAACGACAATTGAAAAAAAGTCTGTACATGTTCAATACAGATGCAACTATTTTTTCCCAAATATTTTCCATCTGCAGTCGGTTGAGTCCACGGATGAGGAACCCATGGATACAGTGGTCCTACTGTTTACAAATGGCCAATAAGCAAACAAAAAGATGCTCATCATCATTAAACATTAGAAAAATGTAAATCAAAACTGCAATGAGACACCACTTCACACCCATCAGGATGGCTACTATCAAAAAAACCAAAGTGTTACCTAGGATATGGAGAAATTGGAACACTTGTACACTGCTAGTGGGAATGAAAAATGGTGCAGCTGCTGTGGAAAACAGTATGATACATCCTCAAAAAATTAAAAACAAAACTAACATGTAACCCAGCAATTCCACTTCTAGGTATAAACTCAAAAGAATTAAAAACAGCATCTTGAAGAAAGATTTGTACACTACTGTTCACAGCACATTATTCACAAAAGCTAAGACACGGAAGGAACCCAAGTGTCCATCTATGGATAAATGTATAATCAAAATGTGGCATACACAGACAACAGAATATCACTCAGCCTTACAAAGGAAGGAAATTCTGACATATGTGCCTTGATGACATTATGCTAATTGAAATAAGCTAGTCAGAAAAAGACAAATACTATATGACTTAACTTATATAAAGTGCTTTTACCAAAATCATAGAGACAGAAAGTAGAATGGTGGTTGCCAGGAGCTGGGGGGAGGGCAAATGGAGAGTTGGTGTTTAAATGGGTATAGAGCTTTGGTTCTGCAAGATGAAAAGAGTTTTAGAGATGGATAATGATGATGGTTGCACAATATGAATATAATTATTTTTTTTCATAACTCAATTACAAAATTAATCCATATTTATAAATACAAATAAACAAAACGAGGTAATCCAGTCCCCACGTGTGTGTGCTTTCTCCAGGCTTTTCTTGAGCTTGGAGACTAGGAGAGGTCACCAGCCCTACAGCTGAGGATGCCAACTTTGTAGGAGAGATTCCCAGTCCCAGCTCCCCCTTTTACCAGCTGTGTGGTCCTGAGTGAGTCATCCTCTCTCTCTGGGACTCTGCTTTCTCTTCTGGAAAGCGGCAGCAATAGCAGCACTTTTTAAATAAATGTTTTGTTGTTGTTGTTGTTGTTAAAAGGGAAATTATTTAATGGACATACATACATTAATAAAAAAAGAAAGACCTCAGATCAACAGTCACCTTTACATCTTGGGAAACTAGAAAATGAAGAGCAAACCAAGCCCAGACCTAGCAGAGGGAGTACATAATAAAAATAAGAACACAGATAAAAGAAATAGAAAAAAAAATAGAGGAAATCAATGAAACCAAAAGTTGGTACTTTGATGAGATCTACAAAATTGACAAATCTCTGCCTAGGTGGAATAAGAAAAAAGAGATAAGATTCAAATAACTAAAATCAGAAATGAAAGAGGGGTCATTACAATCAAATTTACAGAAATCAAAAGGGTTATAAGAGAATACTATGAATAACTGTTGGTCAACACATCAGATCATCTAGATGAAATGAACAGATTTCTAGAAACATGCCACCTACCAAGACTGAATAATGACAAAAACAGAAAGTTTGATAGCTGGTAAGATGAGTGATTACCATTTTTCAGTTTCTTTATGCAAGACTCACTTGAGGATTTCTTGCAGGGCTGGTCATGTGGTGATGAACTCACACAGTTTTTGTTTGTTTCAAAAATGTATACTATTTTCCCTCATTTCTGAAGGATGGCCTTGCTAGGTACAGGATCCTTGGCTGGCAGGCAGTTTCTTTCTCTTGTATTTTGAATATATAATCCCGTTTTCTACTGGCCTGTACAGTTTCTGTTGAGAAGTCTGCTATTAGTCTGATAGGGGCTCCCTCATACGTGACTTGATGTTTTTCTCTTGCTTCTCTTAAGATTCTCTCTGTCTTTGAGTTTTGCCAGTTTTACTATAATGTGTCATAGAGAGGATCTTCTGGGGTTGAATCTGTTTGGGGATCTTTGAGTCTCCTGGATTTGAATGTCTGTGTCTCTCGTTATACCTGGGAAGTTTTTGGTTATTATTCCACTGAATGGGTTTTCCATGCCTTTTCCTTTCTCCTCCCCTTCTGGAACACCCATGATATGAATGTTTGTGTGCTTAAGATTATCTGCTACCTTAGATTTTCTTCATTTTTTAAAACTTTTTCCATTTTTTTTGTCCACCTGGGTTATTTCGAGAAGACTATCTTCAAGATCAGAAATTCTTTCTTCTGCTTGCTCTAGCCTACTTCTTAAGCCCTCAGTTGTGTTTTTTATTTTGTTGAGTGAATCTTTCAATTCCATGAGCTCTGCTACATTCTTTTTTAAGGTATTAATCTCTTTGTAAATTTCCTCTTTCATATCCTGGATTTTTTTTCTTGTTTCAGTAAGTTGTCCAACTGTGTCTTCTCATATCTCAGTGAGTTTCCTTAAGATTGCTGCTTGGAATTCCTTTTCAATCATTTCAAGGGTTTCCTGCTCTGTAGGATCTGGTATTTGACAATTACTGTATTCTTATGGTGATGTCAATATTTTCTTGGGTTTTCATATTTCTAGTATCTCTACATTGACGTCTGGTCATCTGGTAGAGCAGTTGCTTCTTCTATTACTCTGGAGAGGGGTTTGAGGAGAAAGAGGTCCTCTTCTGTTTCCAGTTTCTCCTGGTGACACTCCTTGTGTCAATGCAGTAGAGTGTCTGGTGGGCCACCTGCACAGTGGCTGCGGCTACTGCTGTGGTGTCAAGACACTTTTGTGGTAGCTGTGGTTGTGGTGGGCCACCCACACAGAAGTAGTGTTTTCATTGTGCTACTCGCCTGCTTCCAGGTGGGGGATTCTGCCCTCAGCTCCTACCTAGGCCCCCAAGGCATGCTCTGATGCTTGCCTGCTTCCAGGCAGAGCAATATGAATATACTTAATATCACTGAACTTAAAAATGGTCCGGATGGTATGTTTTATGTTATGTGTATTTTACCACAATAAAAAAAAAAAATTGTGGAAAAAATAACATTTTAAATTTTAAAAATGTTTAAAGTAAAAGAGGAGTTGACTCTCAAACTTGAATAATTAAAAATATACAAAAAGCTAACATTCTTATACAGTTATAACAGAAGAAATAAATACAGGCTCCTTTCTACATTAGCAAACTGGTACATTTTTGATAATGTGTTTCTTGACACCTAGGAACTAAGAGGCACACAGAATGCTTTCAAAAACACTTGACTGAATTGTATCTATATAGCACTATTCAATTGTTTACAAGTATAGTTATCACTGAACACTGCCTTATGTGAACATTTTTAAAAATTATAATCCTCCTGTACACACACCAAGGTTTTTCTAATTTAATGACATTTAAACTGAATATAGCAAACCTAAGCTATTTGAAGGAATTTCACCTATACAGAAGTTATCACCATATAATCACCAGTGATGTTTAATACTAAAACCCTTTTTTTTAAATACAGCAAAGATCACTTGGGGAGGGCAAAGTACCATGGTTTCATGCTTCTCATAAAACAGTTAACTGTAATTATGAAAAAGGAGAATAGTTACCAACTGTCCAATCACTATACCATTTATTTTCTTCACCTCAGTCCTCTTCTTTATCCCCCCTATATATATATATATATATATATATATATATACACACACACACACAATTGGTCATTAAGTCCTGTTTTCTAAAATTTTCTTATCTGCTGCTTCCTCTCCATTTTCACTACCATCACCCTATTTAAAGCCTATTATTACCTTTTACAAATGAAGTAGCAGCCATGCCCCTCTGCCAGTCTTACACCAGAACATGTGTGGAGTCTGTCTTCTTTAGCATCACTTTCACAAACGTGATCCTTTCTCAAAAAGGCTCAACAGTGTCCTACCTCTGAACGATCCAAGTCTAACTCCTTATCTACATGATCCTCTGTAACAATGGCCTCACCTCTTTCCTAGCAAACCTACATTTCTCAAGCTACCCAGGGCTTACTCTATTCAAAGCAGTTTCTTCTTTGTAAGGTCCCACAATTGTACCATTTTAATTTCTACTGCTGTGACTACTTCACAATACTCCCCTTATTTCTTCTCCTATGAACTCCACCAATCCAAAGGAGGCTCATTCAAGGCTGGACAGTTAGCTCAGGTGCTTAGAGTGTGGTGGTTAAAACACCAAGGTTCACGGTTAGATTCTTGTACTAGACAGCCACCAAAAAACAAAACAAAACCAAAGTAGGCACATTCATTCTTCAAAGCTCCCTCAAAGTCTCACTACAAGAAACTCTGACTGACTTCCCCATTCATTAGGCCAATGCAATATTTGAACTTTATATGCACAATATAGTGCCGATCATACAAGCACATACCCGCTTACTATTTTTTCCTAATGTTAACATTACCTCCTTAACTAGATAGCAAACTCCCTAAAGCCCATCTCATACTTCTCGCTTCTCCACAATTAGATTACATGGCCATATCCAAATTAAGTCCTCATTATATGCTTATTAACTGAGTTAATAAAAATACATATTTTGCCTGAATTTATCCAAATTCTTTAGAAGATTCTATTTTAATGGCTTTAACATTAATGTGCATATCACTTTAAACCTGTTTAATTGTATCTAGAAGTTTAACGAGTACATCCTAATATTCAGAAATTTAAGGATATGAAAAGGAACTGAACTTCATTAATTCTTCACCTTTAAGATTAGCAAAGATTAAAAGACCAATTAATACAATGCTGATGACGGTATAGGGAACAATACATTCATACACTACTGGAGTATAAATTGATACAATGCTTTCAAAGCTACTGCCAAATTTCCCTCCAAAAGTTAAATATAAAAATATTAAATATTCTTATTCTTTGACCCAACTTCACATCTAGAAGTTTATCCTTCATAAATGTGTGCATAAGTATTCAGAAACATATGCAAAGATGCTCACAGCTGCAATCAATATCTGCAAGATTGCAAGAATGGTGCCTGACACATACTATACACTAAAATACTTCGGAATGAATAATAAAAAACCAAAAACATACATCGACAGAATACTGATTTAGTTATGGTACATCAACGAAATAACAGATCTATAATCTAAAAATCTGCAATATATTTCCAAGAAGTACTGTTAACAAAGATTGTGATGGTGCAAAACCCTAGAAGGCACTATTTACAGAGATTATAAATAGAACAGTGACCCTTTCTCTCCACCAGAAAGGTGACACAGCAGCTCTATGGCTGGAAAAGTCTTTTTAAATAAGAAGAGAAAAAACATGACAATATATGCAGAGAAACAGTTAACTATTGATATGACTCAAAGTAATAAAAGAAATTATGGGCTTTCTATTACAGTTCTATGATGTTTGAATTTTCAATTACAAGCATTGATTACTTTTGTAACCTGAAAAGAACAATGAAGAAATTAAGGAATCAAAGGCTCACAGAACTCTGAAGATATTTCACAGAACACCAAACAGCTAGGCATATCAACATTTATGATAAATATAAACAGTGAACAAAATGAGCTAGCACAGAATACATACATAGAAAGAATATCACTACATCAGTTTCAAAAGCAAGCCAACTAAACCTTTTTTACACATATACATACATGGTAAAACAAGCAAAGGAGAGGAAAACAAAATTCAGGATTAAAGATTTAACTCAGAAAGGAGAAAGCAAGGAGATGGCTTTAAAGCATGGCAGTGTTCCTTTTTCTGCAACTGGGCAGTAGTTTCACAGTAACGTTCCTTTGAAATTCTTTATAACTTAATGTGTTTTATATATACATTGTTTTGTACAAATAGAATACAGACAAATTTTTAAAACAGAAAATTCCCAAAGAATTTCACATTTAAAAGAAATTATCTTGAAAAAAAAATTGAAGAGAAAAAGACTGCCTGTGAAAGCAAATCAT
The DNA here is from genome assembly GCF_000696425.1 of Galeopterus variegatus. Taxonomy (NCBI): domain Eukaryota; kingdom Metazoa; phylum Chordata; class Mammalia; order Dermoptera; family Cynocephalidae; genus Galeopterus; species Galeopterus variegatus. The sequence continues at coordinate 57,321 of NW_007728792.1, read as the reverse complement.
AATAGCTATTTAAGGGAGGAGACTAGAAAAGAGATTCTTGTTAGTTTGTTTTTAAATTAGGGGATTATTCATTAGTTACAGTAAAACCTTAGCTACAGAGAACTTTCTTTAGGATTATCACATACACCCATATTTTCTAGATATTAGCTTGCCAATTCAAATGCCAAAAATTTTTAAATTATTTTGAATAGGAATAATTCCATACTGCAAAACCACAAAATAATGCATCTTCTTAAGCAGAATATACTTATCATGATTTCGGGGTTTTTTTTAGAACAATAAATGTGCTACGCTTTAACAGCAATTCCCTCAACAATGGAGAATTATATAGGGCTCTAATAGGTTTCAAAATTCCAACAGGTTTTGGAATGACACTTTATAAGCCCATGTCTGATTTTCCTACCATAGCTCTTCCAGTTTCTCCCTTCTTGTCAATTAATTCCTATTCAACAATATGTTGATGGCTTAGAAATCATCTAATCAACTATATATAAATCAAGAATTCATAGCCTGACCTGAAAATGTTAAGAATATATACTTGGAAACATAGATTTGGTAATATCTCTTTTGACTCCCGAGGATTTTTGGTTCTCAGTTCCCAAATATAAACAGTTTCTTCATAGCAGTGTTCTAAATAAATGTATTATCACTGAATTTTTATTTTAAAAATATTTTCAACACCATAATACCAAATCATTTAAAAATAAAGAAACTTCTGAATGTAATTACATTGTCTTAGATGTTGTGACCCTAAAAATATTCAATTAAAGATCCATGGAAATAATTACATTTTTTCCACTTTTACTTAGCAAACTATATGATATTTTACTAAATGTTTTAACTTTCTACCTCAAAGTCTAAGAGATAATTTCTTAGATCATTTTTTAATCAATCTGACATCATATAAGACTTTACACACCAAGGAAATCATTTCTTTTTCTCTTTAGGGAAGACAGGATAAAGAAATGTTTATAAATAACACTGATAGGTGTGACTCCTGAAAAACACATCAATAGTTTTCAGTTCAAGAGTAAAAGTCTATAAGCCATGAGGCTACGTGTATTTCCACACGAATAGTTTTTAGTTCAAGGGTAAAAAGTTTATAAGCCATGAGGCTACGTGTATTTCTTGCCTTCTAATTTAAGCTATGAGAAAAATGCAGGTTTTCTTAGCCACTCTTCGCACATAATACCTCTGGCATTATTTTACCTAAGTCAAATGAGACAGTTATCTGAACACCAAATATAAAAGTTTTATTTTAGTAAATTTATAAACAGCATACTACAGTCCTTTAACCCCATTGAGGTTAATGAAAGAGAAACTCTATGATGAATATGGGAAAGCAAGAATATTCTTATTTCTATTTCTGACCTAACCAGGAAAGTAAGGAAAGAAAAAGAAGCCTCTCCAGAGTTTACCTCTTGGAGCACCACTGATGCTAAGGCATAGAGAAAAGACACATTGCTGCATCTTCTCTAGGTCCCAAGTCATCTTTCCAGGCAGTCAACCATTTCTCTGAAATACTTTCCTCTGTAACCACTACCCTACAGACTTTCTTATCCTCTCTGTCCTCTACTTAACTAAATTCCTGAGGAGTCCCATGAGGTAGGGTTACCTAAGCATATCACTAGCCTGAATTTTTCTCAAAATATATGCAAGAGAATAACTTGCAGTAATTGCTGAGAAACATGTAAATGAACCATGATACTGTGCATTGATTGGGTATAATCAAAAACCATGATAACAGAAGATAACAGAAAATAAATTATGGAAATATTTTAACCACATTAACTGGCCTATTTTAAAAAGGTTAAAGATGAAAGTAAAACCATAAAAGAAAAACAACTGGGTAAAATAAACATTGAAAATATTTGCTCCTGTTATTATTAATCTTAAAAATGAAAAATTTAAACTGGTAGAAGTTTTAACCTAAAAATGCAAAGATTCATTTTTAATACCAACGAATAAAGGCAAGATGTAAAGTTCAATGAGAAAGACATTCTCTCACTTTGCTTGTGGAATTTAAACAGGCAATCTATTCTGAAAGCTAATTTGGCATTATGTTACCAAGAGTCTAAAATGATCTTACTCCTTGATCCAATAATTCTATTCATAGGATTCTGTACAAACAAATAATAAAATGTGAACAAATAGAATCCTTATTTCAGAATGAATGTAATGAAGTGATAAAATGCATTACTCTACTTGCTTGGTTCAGTTTTGCTAAAACATAAATGAAGAAAAAAAAAATAGCCACCTTGGCCTGCCACATATCAGGCCATACCAACCCCCATTAACCAGTCTTGTCCCTTACATCTTTCTTCTGACTCAACCAAGACAAATATGGCATGATCGTATATGAAAGGAAAAAAGCACATTGATATATTTAAGGGAGTTTTCAAATGACTTGAAACAAAAAGGGTTTTCTGAAGATAGAAAAGAAAACAATACTCCAGATTAAGTATGAAATGCTATTTCCCAAATAATTTATTTTATCAAAAAACCCAAATACCTCTCTAAATTATTTCATTAGGAAATAAGAATTGTGCCATAACAACCCAGAAGTCATCAAGCTAGGTAAAAATGTGTCACATGTATCAATTTTCAGTAAAATTTCTTAAATTTTCTGAGCAGGTGATGGATGTTAAACATATGTCAAATGCCCTGTGCCACTTTAGAAAAAAAATAAGTTTAAAAGCTATGCTAAACTGAAACCAAGTATCTTTGTAAAAGTATTAAAATTATCAAAACACGAAATCACAGGCAATAAATAAGATTTGTCTGTCGCCATTCACACAAAAGCAACCTGAGTTCTAATCCACAAGAAGAATGCTCAAGGACACTCTAACCAGAGCAATTACACAAGAAAAAGAAATAAAAGGCATACAATTTGGAAAAAAATAAAATTATCTCTGTTGGCAGAAAATATGATCTTCTATGTAGTAAGTCCTAAAGGTTCCACAGAAAAAACGGTTAGTACTAACAAATGAACTCAGGAAAGTAGCAGGATATGAACTCAACATGTAAAAATCAGTTGTATTTCTTTTTTTCTTTTTTTTTTTGTCCTTTTTGAGACCGCCGCACCGCGCTCAGCCAGTGAGCGCACCGGCTATCCCTATATAGGATCTAAACCCGCGACGGGAGCGCTGCTGTGCTCCCAGCACCGCACTCTCCCAAGTGCGCCACGGTCTCGGCCCAAATCAGTTGTATTTCTATATACTAATGATGAACAATGCAAAATGGAAATTATAAAAACAATTGTATTTACAATAACATCAAAAAGAATGAAATACTTCAGAATTAACTTAACCAAGGAGGTGAAGACTTGAAAACTACAAAACAATGCTGAAAAAACTTAAAGATATTTTAAAAATGGAAATACATCCCATGTTCATGGACTGAAAGACTTCATGTTGTTAAAATGTCAATACCACCTAAAGTAATCTATAGATTCAGTGCAATCCATCTCAAAGTCACAATATTTTGTTTTTCCAGAGACAGAAAGGCCCATTCTAAAATTCGTATAGAGTCTCAAAAGACCCTGAACAGCCAAAACAATCCTGAAAAAGAACAAAGCCAGAGAACTCACACTTCCTGCTTTCAAAACTCACTACATAGCTACAGTAATCAAAACAGTGCAGCACCAGCATAAAGGCAGACATCTATCTAAACCAATGGAATAGAAAAGAGAGCCCAGAAATAAACCCTTGCATTTAGGGTCAAATGATTTTTGACAAGGGTACCATTTCAATGAAAAAAGGATAGTCTTTTCAACAAATGGTGCTGGAAAAACTGGATATCCACACACAGAAAAATAAAGGCAGACCTTTACCCTAACACCATATACAAAAATTAACTCGAAATAGATCAGACCTAAATGTAAGACCTAAAACTATAAAACTCTTAGAGGAAAACACAGGGCAAAAGCTTCACAACACAGGATTTGGCAATGACTTCTTGTATATGACACTAAAGGCACAGGCAACAAAAGAAAAAATAGACAAACTGGACTTCATAAAAATGTTTTTAATTTTACATCAGAAGACACTATAAACAGAGTAAAAGAGGCAATCCACAAAATGGGAGAAAATATTTGCAAATCATATATATGATAAGGGATTATATCCAGAATATATCGAGAACTACTAAAACTCAACAACAACAAAAAACCCAATTGAAAAACAGGCAAAGGACTTAGACATTTTTCCAAAGATATACAAATGATGAATACGCACAAGAAGATGCTCAACATCCCAATCACTACAGAAAAACAAATCAAAACTACCTCACACCCATTAGGATGGCTACTTTCGAAAACAAAAACAAAAAAAGAAACAAAAAATAACGTGTTGGTGAGGATGTGGAGAAACTGAAACCACTGTGCCCTGCTGGTGGAAATGTAAAATGATGCAGCTGCTATGGAAAACTGTGTGATGATTCCTCAAAATATTAAAAGTAGAATTATCATGTAATCCAGCAATTTCACTTCTAGATATACAGCCAGAAGAATTAAAAGCAGGGTGTCAAAGAAATATTTATACACCCATGCTCATGGCAGATTACTTACAACAGCTAAAATGTGAAAGCAACCCAAGTTAACTCAAAGCTAATCAAGTGTCTGCTGATGGATGTACTATACTATACCACAGAAACGTGGAACTAAGTATCAGAAAAAACAGCTAAAATAATGATGGTTGTTGCCTCTAGGAAGTGAGACTGAAGGGTGGGTAGTGGAATGGGGTAAAAGACTACTGTTTTTCTTTTAAATGTATAGCCTTGAAAACAAAGGAAATTCTGACATAAGTTACAACATAGAAGAACCTTGAGAACATTACACCAAGTGAAATAAGCCAGTCACAAAACCATAAATACTACATGATTCCACTTATATGAGGTACTTAGAGAAGTCAAATTCATAGACACAGAAAGTAGAATGGGGATTACCAGGGGACAGGGGGAGGGGGAATGGGGAGTCACAGTTTGATGGGTAAAGAGTTTCTGTCTCAAAAGATGAAGAGTTGTAGAGATGGATGGTGGTGATGGCTGCACAACACAATGAATGTATTTAATACCACTGAACCATATGCTTAAGAATGGCCAAGATGGTAGATTTTATGTCATGTGTGTTTTACTACAATAAAAAAATTGAAGGAAAAGAACACTTGAATGATGTGAAATAAGTTTTAAATTGGATTTTAGTCATGGTTGCTCAATTTTTTTTATATTCACATTTAAACATTTGGCATTAATGCCTCAATTTTGTAATATTAATAGCAAATCATTAGTCAATAGATTAAGGCCTCTTGCTTTATTTACTCTCTTGTCCAGAAGAAACTTACCTAAACTTGTGGGCTTGATGAGAACATCAAGGACGTCATAAAAGGGCAGGTTTTTTAACTGCACATCAGGATGGACAGGAGGAATTGGGGGAGATGGCTGCTGCATCTCAAATGTGGGCTTAGTATCCTGAAGCAGCACAGAACCAACAGGAGAGGACGGTGAGTGAGGTGTAATTGAAGTGGAAGGCAACGAGTGGATTCCAGCCACAGCCAAGTCAGGCTCTACTGGTGATGAGCCACCATCCAGACTGAAAACTGATGATTTGATTGCAGACAAGTCAGAAAGGCCTTCCAGAGTCCGTGGATATCGGCGTCTATACAATTCTCGGATTTTAATCTGAACCGCAGGGCTGCAGCCGCTCTTCAATAAATGCAGTGCCCTCATCAGGAGGTCATGCTTGCGTCCACTTTTATTCCGTCCAGCAAAGCCTAGTAACACTTGCAGTTCAGAAACCCTAAAACTAGAAACCATATTCTAAAAGGAAAGGAAAAAAAACATATAAGCCAATAGTTACCACCCTCCAGCATATAAAAATCCTCGCTAAAATATTTAGCAAAAAATCTGATTTTTCCACCACATCAACTGGCATGTGGTAGTAACCAGCATTTTCACATACCACTTAGAACTGTTACTATTCATAAGGTCATTCCCCCATAAAAACTACATTCAAGTTATGGTGTTAATTATATTTTGCTGCAGTCATAATTTTGGTGATCTATAGTATATTGGTTTCTATTAACCACTTCATTATCTGATTATCTACCCATAATTGTTTCATGACTATAAAATCTATAACCAATGAAAATGTTCCTTTTTAAAACTATGCCCTGTCAATACACAACATGTTTATTACAAAATTATCAATTAACCAAACAAAAAATTAGATTTTTACATCATTATATGCATAACTTCTGATGCTGAGGAGTAAATCTACAAAATCAAAACAGAACTGTGATCCAAAATCCAATGAATATATGACCCCAACTCAAACATGAAAGAACACACAACATAACAAGAAAATAAAGATGTTTTAAAATATTAAAGGTAAAAAACCAGGTACATCTTATCTAGCTATTGGTCAAACTCCTAAAATGACTTAAATTCTCCGTGGGTATCCAAATGAGAAGACCTTTGAAGAGCAAGGAAACAGGTAGTCATAAATCTTAATAGGCAAGATTCCCTCCACATCTCTCTTCTGACTTGCTCTTGGGTGTAAAATGAAGGTTATAAGCAGTTCTTGCTTCACATGTTATCTTCTGTTTACTTAACAAAACCTAATAAAGTCTTTTAACCCCTTGCTGCCTCATGAATCCACCTATTTAGTGATTTTCAGTCACTTCTGAACTCTAAAACACACTTGGGTCAAATTTACCCAAGCCACATGTGCATCATCTAGCAAAACAGAGAAGGAAGACCTGGAGCTCACCAAAGCCTTTCAGAAACAACCCTCAGGAAACCTACTCTCAGGAGACCATCCTGTTATTCTGGCTTGGGGTTTCCACATCCTTCCTCCTCAGTGCTGCACACTCCACAGGCTCCTGGGATTCCTCTTCAACCTGCTCTTCACATTAGTGTAGTGGCAATGCAGGTAGTGCCTATAGCTGGCACTGAGCCATAAGTCTGCACAGTGATAGCCCAGAAGCAATTGTTTAAAACCCTGTATACTAGCTGGCCTGTTAGCTCAGTTGGTTAGAGTGTGGTTCTGATAACACCAAGGTCCAGGGTTCAATCCCTATACTGGCCAGCAGCAAAAAAGAAAAAGAAAACAGAAAGGAAACACTACCTTTAACAGCTGTTGGGAATACTTGCTAGTTTCTAAAATACTAACAAATTTAAATAAGTAATCTGTAAATGCTGGATCATAATTTTCTTGTACCCTATGTCTTTGTATTTCATACTGTACAAGTCAGAGAATATTAAATTGGTAATCTTAGCACTCATTTTATACTCTATCAGTGCTGTCCAACAGAAATATAATAAAAGCCACATATGTAATTCTAAATTTTTTCATAGTAACATTAACTTAATAAATTTAAATTAATTTTAATAATATATTTAAACTAATAGATAAAAAGCACTGTCATTTCAACATGGATTTTGTGATTTAAAAACAATCAATTTAAAAAAATAAAAATAAAAATAATCAATTTTTTTTAAGTGTCAATGAGATATTTTTTCATAATAAGTCTTCAAAATCTGGTGTGTACTCACAACACAACTCAATTTGGACTAACCAGATTTCAGGTGCTTAAGAACCACTTGTAGTCAGTAGCTGTAATACTGGACAGTACAGCTCTAAATCATACTCTAATAGCAATATATGTCACAATGCCATGGCCATAATATTTTAACTCACATCATTTCCTCCAAATGCAAGATGAAGATTTTATTTATGTCCCTATACTGTGGGCAACAGAGATGAAAAACAAGAAAATTTCTGGCCTATCTAATGATACACCAGCTTACTCATGTTTTCATATATTAAAAAGTATGACAACACAGCTTTTTAGGAAGTGTTTTTCCAAGTAAAAAATGTGATGAACCTTTCCTGAAGTTATCTATCTTAATAAATATTTTAATTGAGTGTAGAACACTAATGCCAAGAAAGGCAGTCACACAGACACAAGATATGTTATTCTTTCTAAAGAGGGACAGCTAACTCAAAATTCATTACTTTGCTTCACTCCTTACACTTATTTTCAGATATTCTTCATTTGAACTTGTTTTACAGAAATGACAAAATACAGCAAGAAGTCACCATGCCTAAGCTTGGCTCTCAAAAAGGAATTTTTGGCTTATTTCACTTAACATAATTTTCTCTAAGTTCATCCATGTTCCAGGCACAGAAAGAGAAATACCACATGTCCTCACTCATAAGTTGAAGCTAAAAGGAAGGAAGGAAGGAAGAAAAGGATGGATAGAAAGATGGAAGGATAGAAGAATGGGAGGAACGTAGGAAGGACAATCACAATAATACGTTGAACTTTCAAAAGAAGAGAATGGAACTGAGGTTGGGTAGGGAGGTGTTAGCAAGAAACTGGTGAAGGTTGTGAAAAATGATTACATTGTATAATGTTGAAGATACTAAGTATCCTGGTTTTTTTTTTTTTTTTTTTTTTTTTTTCTTTTTCCGTGTCCGGCAACGGATCGCAACCCTCAGTGTCGCCCCCGCACCGGACCGGGACTGGCAACGGGACCGGGACCGGCAACGGGACCGCAACCCTCGGTGTTGCCCCCGCGCCTCGCTCAGCCAGTGAGCGGGAACCGGTCTGTATGTGGGATCCGAACCCTCGGGCGGGAGCGCCGCCGCGCTTCCCAAGCGGCACACTATCCAGTGCGCCACCGGGCCGGCCCCTAAGTATCCTGGCTTGAGCACCACATATTGCACACATGTACAGATATTCAACTCTGCACCCCACAGATACATACAATTATGTTTCGATTAAAAAAAAAGCGGGGGGGGGGAACTTCTGGGAGGTCTCATATCACATATTTACAGTGGTAACATTATTTGGCAAAGAATGCTAATGTAATTTGTTCTACTGGCAGTTGTAAATATACAAACAAAAAAGAAGAATCGCTGGACTGTGAACAACAGATGGGACAGTCTATGCATTGCAAAATGTTGCAAAGATAAAAGTACTGCCAGACACACAGCCAAATGGCTTTGAGAATCCACAGGGACCTGTGCAAAACTTCACCCCACAATCAATAGTCGTAGGTCAAGCCCTGGCAGCAAGACTTAAGACCTGGGAAAGTCACTTCATTGCTTTGGTCATCAATTTCTACTTAAAAACAGTAACAACAAAAAAATCTTTCCCCTTTATTTAGCACTTACTGTTAAGATAATCTCTAAGGAGCTTACTAAGTAAAATTCAATGAATGTGTTTTCCTGAAAACCTTGCTGGATCCCATTTCTTCTTAAAGTGATAACACTTTTTTCAACATAGTCTTCAACCAAGTTTCAGGTCCTTTCCCCAGTGTGGGTATGATGAATAGGAAAGGACATCAGAACCCTCACTGGGTAAGGTTAGCCTGCTATGAATACTATCGAGAATGGTTTTCAGCTGTCTTTCTCCATCAACCTCTGACATCTATATCTTCAGTCAAATTTTTTTCAAGCAGATTTTTTTCACTCCACCCTGCAGCCTCCCAAAGGCTCCCAAAGTCTGCCCTCCAATACTTCAATTAATTGCTATGTACTGTACACAGAGGAATCATTGTATACCGAAATATGCTGGCATGATTAATTTTTTAATATACGCAATCTGATTTCTAAAGAAAAGCCAATAAAAATAAGACTAAGACTTTAAATCAGCATTGTTTCTTTATCAAATTTAAATAAATAAAAACAAAAGTTTTTAGGGCTGGGATGTAACTGTAACATTACATATAAGAATGAAGGCAAGCTGAAGGTGCTACATTTAGAAAACACTTCATCAAAAGGGTAAATAGGATAGTTACATGTAACCACCAGTGAAGAAAAATATTTTCCTGAGACTGCTCTTCAACTCTTAAACATGAGATGAAAACTGCAAAAACACCCTGGAATGTGGGGAAGCTCTAGTAGGTTAGATATCATGATGAAGATCAATACAAACTTTGTAGATTTGCCATCTGCTATGATGAGGGGAGAGGAGGAACAGCTGCTGAGGGAAACTGATAAATCACTGTTGGAAACAGGGAGCTGCCCTGAACGCAGGGGTCCCCTAGGGGGCGCAGCTCTCGTCCAGCTACACCCAGCTGACGAAGCTTCATGAGATCAAAGAGAATTGTTTTGAAAATAGCTGGAGATATTTTTGAAGAAGTCTAGACTTCTGACCTTGGAGCATTCCTGAGAACTTGGGAGTGTGTGCTATTCCTGTAAACCCACGCATCCAGCTGCTTATACAGAATTAATAACCCTTTGTTTAGACTTGCACTTAGAAAAGCATATAAAGAGAAATGCCTGTTGAATAAAGCGCAACAGCTCTTCAAGGCTGTTTGTCCTCCTGATCCCATCTTTTGTCTCTTGTCTCTTTTCTAATCCTGCGCTCGTTTTCTCGTCCCGCCATCTCCGGCTGGCTTCCGGGTGGTGGCGCCC
>NW_007728792.1:45452-46332 GCF_000696425.1 Galeopterus variegatus | reverse complement strand
TTTGCCATGGTAGAAAAGGGAAAAAAAAAGGGAAGCCTTTGTCCACGGATAATGTGAGTCTGCCTTCCCAGCCAAGTTGCAAAATGTCTCGCTTGCAACGCGCTTTACAAAAAGCCCTCGGGAACGAGGAATCTTTAGAAGAATTTGTTGTCTACCCTGTATTTGAAAGACAAGGGCCTGATGGACAGCCTCAAAGGTATCATCAACCTATTCCTTTTAAACAATTAAAGGAATTAAAAATTGCTTGTGCTCAATATGGCCCTACTGCTCCTTACACTGAGGCTTTACTGGAATCTCTCTCTCTTGAAGCTCTCCCTCCAGGGGATTGGAAGAATTTAACACGGGCCTGTTTAGGAAGAGGTGATTATTTATTATGAAAATCTGAGTTTGTAAAACAATGTCAAACTACTTAATGGGATCGCTGTTTATGTGGCAGACTTCCTTTCGCTCTGCCTAAGAAGTGGAGCTTTGTGCTGTACATCGAGTTCTCGTTGATCTGCCTGATGAATCTTTTAANAGGCTGTTTGTCCTCCTGATCCCATCTTTTGTCTCTTGTCTCTTTTCTAAATCCTGCGCTCATCTTCTCATCCCGCCATCTCCGGCTGGCTTCCGGCTGGTGGCGCCCGAACAGGGACCTGAAATTCAGAGCAGGGACACTGCCCGGTGAATTGTGCGGACGTCCGGAATTAAGGTAAGTGGTGGACAGTTAGTGATTGATATAGTCGGGAGTAAAATACTATGGGACAAAATAGTAGTAGGTATTTTTTTGTGCAAGTCTTAAAAGCCATGCTTCATTCTCAGGGCACGAAAGTGGGTGCTGCTCAGTTGGATAAATTTTTAAATTTTGTGGGAGAAATATGTCCGTGGTTTCCAGAGGAAG
>NW_007728792.1:31620-43534 GCF_000696425.1 Galeopterus variegatus | reverse complement strand
TCTCTTTTCTAAATCCTGCGCTCGTCTTCTCGTCCCGCCATCTCCGGCTGGCTTCCGGCTAATCACATTATCAATACTGCCTATTCCAGCTACAATATTAAGACAACCTACACCTTCATTCATAAAGACAAGAAGTAAGAATAAAGACAAACCACCAGATTAACATAACCAATACATCAATAAGAGACCAAGCGAATGCCACAAAAGAAACTATGTGGCAAGCCAGGAAGACACCCCAATTCCTAACTACTACCCATTTAAGAGGTCATAGGAGGCCCTGGTTCCTGGTCCTGTATTCCTATTGAAATCATATATTCCCTTTAACTAAATCTTCTTTTACTTGAGAGACCTTAAATGAAGCACTTCCTTATAATAAAATGATTACTATAACTTCTAGGCTAAAGAAATTAAAATTGACAGCTACCTTCTACAGAAACAATAAAGAAAATACCACATTTCAAAATCTATAAAAAATAAACCACTGTTTGGGAGAATATCTCCCTAAATGCTTCTACAGTAAAAATAAAATAAAAATGTATGTAATAAAAATTTCAAATAAAGTAGTCAATTCAATTAGCAAAAAAGTAACAACAAAATAAACTAAAAATGAGATTTGGGGAAGGGGAGGATTAAAGGGTAAAGCAAAAGAAAATTAATTAGAAAGCAAAATACAGTCTATAAAGATAGATGCAAAAAAGGGAAAGCAAACAAATGTAGTCTTAACAATAAGCAAAGGAACACAAAGATCACCAATAATCAGCAAATTTCTATAAACTAAGAGAAAAATACACATATCTATATCTTAAGAACTTTCTTTTTTCTTTTTCTTTCTTTCTTTCTTTTTTTTTTTTGCAGATGGCAGGTCCCGGTATTGAACCCTGGCCTAAGAACTTATAGAGACAAAAATGATTTCCTAGAATACAAATTATTCCATCTGATTCATGAGGCAAATTATCTCTTATATGAACCACCCTCCCCCCAATCCAAAAACATCTACCCAGACAAGACAGCTTGATGAATAAATTCTACCAAGCCTTCACGGAAAAGATGAAATCCTGTTCCTTACCTGTTTAAGAGAATAAAAACCAGAGAATCAAATACATTTATTAGAAGACAAACATAGAAACATATTGAGCCCAAAACCACAAAACTCAAAAAGTATGTAAATTATTGGTTTTCAAACTTCAGCAGGTGGGTGTACCCAATCCAACCAAAGTTTTAGGTGAAAGCCTGATGAAACAGGCAGCCTAGTATACCATCTACTCTTTCTCATTTCCCAAGATGGACCATAAGAAGTCTTTTTTGTGTGTGTGTGTGTGTGTGTGTGTTTCCGGCAACGGATCGCAACCCTCAGTGTCGCGCCCGGACCGGGACCGGCAACGGGATCGCAACCCTCGGTGTTGCGCCTGCACCTCGCTCAGCCAGTGAGCGGGAACCGGTCTGTATGTGGGATCCGAACCCTCGGCGGGAGCACCGCCGCGCTCCCAATCGGCGCACTGTAGCAGTGCGCCACCAGGCCAGCCCCATAAGAAGTCTTTGTGTAATGTAATTTATAAACCAATATTAGCACATCAATGTTCCCCGTGAATGTAGACATAAAAGTCCAAAATGTACCCAATACAGTTTAATCTAGGAATATAAGAAGGTCTTAACATAAACTTAGCAAATTACTTGGTTAAGATAATCTCTATGTTTGTCTTATAGTCACATACCAAATTTTTATGTACAAAATTATACAATATATGTGATTTCCTTTCAAATAATTTGGGGAGAGCAGGTAGAGACATAAATGAAAAAAGACTGGAGTTGATATATACTAAAGCTAGGTACTGGTTACATAGGGAATATAAGAATGTTTCCATAATTAAAAGTCTACTTAAACAGGGAGAAATGGGTGTAGGGTATATAGGGTCTCTGTCCGTACTATCTCCCTAACTTTTCTATAAATCTAAAAGTAGTCAAGATTTCACTAAACAAAAAATGTTAGTTTATTAATTTGTTTGTAGGTGGGGAAACAAGAGACTGTGGTCTAAATATCATTTCCCATAAAAGAAACCCACACCATCCTTGCTTAAATGGCCGATTGCTGGTCCAGGGTAGAAAATGCACAAGATGAGCCTAGAACATTTTGTCATACCAAAAAGCAAAGAAGCTACCAGAGACCACTGGGATCTTGTTTGAAGGGCATAGAAAACATCTAGAATGGGCTCTTAGTAGCACAAGATGAGACAATTTGAGCATCAATAACTGCAATGGATTCAAACACATCAAACATAATAAAATTTCATTTGTTCATAATGATACTTTGAAAAACTCACTGATCTCCTATACAGGATATTAGTGAACCAACTCATTATTATTCTGAAAATTGAAAATGGGAAACAATACAAGAAGATTTACTAGTTCAAGAAGAAAAGCCATATGATTATCTGGATAAATGGTGAAACAGCATTTGATAAAACCTCTTAAACAGGAACAGAAAGAAACTTTATTAACATGATAAATTATATCTATCAAAAATCAATAGCATATATACTAAAGATAGAACACTAGATCATAAAGATCTATGAAATGTACATTATGTTTTATCATTCAACATTACTCCAAAGAGTCTAGATAATACAAGACAAAAAAATTTTTAAGTGACATTTACTATTTACAAATGCCAGGACTCCCTATAAGAGAATCCACTTAAATCAACAAAATTTTTGTCAAATGTCCCACACATCAAATAGATTTTCAAATGACAGATAAGGAAAAACAACATTTTGGAAAATGAATCTAAGTAACATAAATGTATAAAATGCAAAGGAATATATCTTAAAATTTTGCAAGAGCTACATAAAAAAACCACAAGATATAAAAGAAGCCTTGAATAAATTAAGGATTATATCACATTACTAGATAAAAATAATTAATACTAAAGATGTCAATTCTTCCCAACTTAAGTTATAAATATAATAAAATTGCAATGAATAAGTTGGACATCTTAATAGACCAAAACTTACAATACAGAATTAAATAAAATATGTAATATGGCAGATGGTGATGAATAAAATGAATAATAAAAAAGGGAAAGGAAACAGGGAGTGAGGATGTAGAGGATTTGCAATTTTAAAGGGTGAAGGCCTCACTGAAAAGGCAACTGAATAAATAACTAAAGAAGTAAGAAAGCACCCAATGGATATCTGAGGAAAAGCGTTCCAAGGCAAAGGACAGCAGACGCAAAAGTCCTGAAGAGGCAAGCAGGCCTATCACACGAGTAAACTAAAAAGCCCACCACTACCCAACCAGAGTAATGCAGAAGAATGAGTATTAAGAGAGCAGAATGATAAGCAAAGAAAAAACAACAAGTCTGGAGAGGGAAGAGTTTAGCCTAAATATTTACCACAGAAAATAATGTCAAATGTTAGAGGTTAAGAAAAGACAGAATGAAAATGCTGAGCTATGATGGAATATACGTCAGGAAGGTGGGGAGCATCTGAAAGTGTTCTATAGGTGAAAAAGGAAAACATAGTAATTTCAGACTTACAAACCCATATTAAAATTTCAAGAGAAATTTCAAGAGTCTGTGAGGAAGTAATGTGTAATTCACAGCTAGTAAAGTAGGAAAACCATGAGAAAGAGAGAAGAAAAAAAACCCAATAGAAGGCAAGAAAACAGGTAGAGAGAAAAACACAAAAAAGTAGGATAGCACAAACTGAAATGAAGGAATTAAAAATAAATGCAAATATATTAATAATCTCATCAAATAAAAAGGAAATAAACTCTCCAGTAAAAGAACAACACTAGAGGACAACACTACAGAATCTGCAGACATCAAAAAGAACACAGGAATACTAAAAACAACTCTACTTACATAAATTTGTCAACTTAGGTGGAATGGACCAATTCCTTGAAAACACACAAACTACCAAAATTCACTCGGTATGAAACAGATCTGATTATCCTTCTAACTATTAAAGAAATCTAATTAATAACTTTAAAACTCCCAAAAAAGGAATCTTGGGCCCATATGATTTTAAAGGAGAATTCTACAAAACACTAAAAGCATTAACACTAATTCTATATACTTTCTTCCAGGAAAAAAGATAGAACACTTCCAAATTCATTTTATGAACCCGGTATTACCATGATACCAAAACAAGACAAAGACAGTATAAAAAATAAAACTACACAACAATATCCCTTACAGATATAGATGTTAAAATGCTTAACAAAATAGGAGCAAGTAAAATTCAGCAATATATAAAATGAATTACACACCACGACCAAGTGGGGTTTATTCCAAGGACACAAGGCTGATTCAACGTTTGAAATCAATGTAGTATACCATATGTGTTACCAGCTAAAAAAGAAAAATGATCTAATCAATCAATGCAGAAAATGCATTTAACAAATTCAACAACCATTCATGATAGAAACTCTCAGAAAAGCAGAAATAGAAGGGAACTTCCTCGACTTGATAAATAGCATCTACAAAAAAATCTAGTGCTAACATTATACTAAATGGTGAAAGACTGAATATTTTCACCCTACTATCAGGAATGAGGCAAGAACGCCTACTCTCATCATTCATCCAACATAGTGCTAAAAGTTCTAGCTAGTAGAAAAGGAAAAGGAAATAAAAGGTATAATGGGTTGGAAAGAAAAAACTGTCAGTGCAGTCAGCCCTCTGTATCCATGGGATTCATGGATTCAACCAACCTTGGACCAAAAATATTTGGGGAAAAAAACTGCATCCTGTACATGTACAGGTTTTTTTTTTTTTTCCCTTTTCATTATTTTCCCAAACAATACAGTATGACAACTATTTACATAGCATTTACATTGTATTAGGTATTAAAGGTAATATAGAGATGATTTAGAGTACATGGGAGAATGAGCATAGGTTATATGCAAATACTACATCATTTTACACAAGGGACTTGAGCATCTGAGGATTTCGATATTTGGTATCCTTGCGACCAATCCCCCCCAGATATCACATATATCGACAGATGATTCTATTTGCAGATAGCATGATTGTTTATATAGAAAATCTCAATGAATCTACAAAACAACTAAGTCAGTTCAGTAAGGTTATAGGATACCAACACACAAAAACAATTACATCATCACATCTTTATATACTAACAATGAACATGTGGAAACAAGTTAAAAACACAACACCATTTATAATCACTCCAAAGAAAATTAAAATACATAGATAAAAATCTAACAAACATGTACAGGACTTGTATTCTGAAAACTATAAAACATTGATGAAAGAAATCTAAGAAGATCTAAATAAATGGATTCTTCGTGGATTAGAAGACTCAACATAGTAAAGATGTCAATTTTCCCCAAACTGATAAGTTTAACACAATTCCTATCCAAATCCCAGCAATACTTTTTGTAGATATAGATGAGGCTATTCTAAAATTTATATGGAAAGGCAAAGGAACAAGAAGAGCCAAAGCAATTTTAAAAAGAACAGAGGAAGAAGAATCAGTCTATCTCATTTCACAACTTAGCTACAGTAATCTAGACTGTGTGGTACTAGTGGAAGGGCAAACATATAGATCAATGGATCAGAATACAGAACCCAGAAATAGACCTACACAATAATGCCCAAATAATTTCTCACAAATGTATAAAAGTAACTCAATGCTCCAGCTCAAATGGTGCTGGAGCAACTGGACAATCATAGACAAATAAAAAAAAATGAAATTCCACCTAAGTCTCTCACCTTAGACAAAAATTAAGTCCACATGGATTATAGACTTACACATAAAAATAAAATATTAAAAAATAACAAAAAAAGGAAAATCTTCAGGATCTAAGGTTAGGCAAAGAGTTCTTAGATTTCACATTAAAAGCAAGACCCATAAAAGGAAAAATGATATACTTTAAAATTAAAATTAAAAAATTAAAACTTATATTCTGCAAAAAAAAACCCTTTATAGGGATGAAAAGACAACAGACTTAGAAAAAATATTTGCACACTACATATTTGACAAAGGACTAGTATCTAGAAATACCTAGAACTCTCGAAACTCAACAGAAAAAAAATCCAATTAAAAAAAGGACAGAAGACATGAAGAGACATTTCATCGATGGGCAAATAAGCACATAAAAATATGTTCAGCATCATTAGCCATTAGGGAAATGCAAATCGAAACCTCACTGAGATATCTCTAGATACCTACCAGAATGGCTAAAATGAAAAACAGTGATAACACCAAATGCTGGTGAGGATGCAGAGAAACTGGATCACTCTGTACATTGCTGGTAGGGATGTAAAATGGTACAGCCACTCTGGAAAACAGTTTAGCAAGTTCTTAAAAAACTATACATACAACCACCATATGACCCAACAATTGCATTCCTGGGCATTTACTCCACAGAAATGAAGACTAATGTTCACAAAAAAATTTATGCATAAATCTTTATAGCACTTTTATTCATAATAGCCAAAAACTGTAAACAACCCAGATGTCCCTCAACAGGTTAATGGTTACAGGAACTATAAGGCCATACCATGGAATACTACTCAGTAGTAAAAAGGGACAAACTATACATATTATGTAAATTTTCAGAGGATTATTCTGAATGAAAAAGGCCAAACCCAAATGTTACATATTGTATGATTCAATTTATGTAACACTTTTGAAGACAAAAATCATAGAAATGAAAAAGAGATTAGTGGGTGCCAGAGATCGGGGGGATGGGGGGAGTGGAGTGGACAGGAGGGAAGAAGGTGTGGCTACAAATGACAATATGAGGGATGCTTGTGGTAATAAAAAGTCTTCACCTTAATTGTGTTAATGTCAATAACCTGGTTGTGATACTATACTACCGTCTGCAAGAAAATACTGTACTACAGTTTTCCCACTAGGGGAAATGGGATAAAGAGTACATAAGATGTCTTTATATTATTTCTTACAACTGCAAGTGAACTGACAATTATCTCCAGTAAAAGTTTAAAATTACACAAACCAAGACTATGAAACCAGGTTTTAAAAATTCTTTTAATTCAAAAGCATGATATTCACAAGAGCCAAAGCTAAAATAAAAGAACACAAAAATGCAGGGGGAGGGAGAATTCAAAAAAACATATCAGGCAAAATTAACTGACCAAGAAAAATTCATCTAGGTATGTTAACATCAATAATAGTATTTAATACAGAAAGCATTTCTTTATATAGTCCACTACACAGAGTAAAAGTTTCAATCAGCAGGAAAATGTATTAAATTTTAACTACTAACAAGTTTAAAACATATTTTTAAAAAACTGATAGAACTAAAAGAAAAAAAACCTGGGGGAAAAAAAAAACCTCACCATTCTAGTAAAAGATTAACATACCTCTGCTCTCTAAAAAATAAAAATAAAGATATAAGATTTGAACAACATAATTAACAAGTCTAACTAGTGAACTTATATAAACTTTGCACCAACGACCAGAAAATACACACTCCCTTCAAGTACAAACAAAAATTATAAAAACTGACCACACAGTCTCAACAGATTTCAAAGAACTGACACCATTCTGACGAACCACATTGCAATTACAAATCAATCATCAGATTAACTAAAGGAATTCCCACATATTGAGAAATTAAATTTTTAAATAACTCATACATTAAAGAATGCATAGTGGAAAATACAAAAATGCAAGTGAAAAAAATGAAAATGCCACACATCAAAACTTGTGTGATGCAGGAAACGCAATATATAGACATTTATGGTCTTAAATGTCTATATTAAAATGCTGTAAATTAATGATAGGTATCCAACTTAAGAAATCAGAAAAAAAACAACAGAAAGAAACCCAAAGGTAGTATAAGAAAAGAAATTAAGAGCAGGAATTAGTGAAGTGGGGGAAGGATATATTTGCAGACTCTCAGCTAAAAATGATCAAGAAAAAAAGGCATTTAAAAAAAGGATAGAGCGGATAGTAACTACAACTACTACAAATAAGAGATTAACGACTTAATGGTGTAAATTCAAGAATATGGATGAAATGAACAACTTTCTATAAAAGCACAACCTACCAAAATAGATTTGAAAATTGAAAAAATGAACAGTGGTATAAGCACAGCAATTGAATCAATGGTTAAAGAAGTGTGCCTCAAAGAAAATAGCAACAATTTTACAAGGAAGTTCTACCATTTAAGAAACAGCTCATTCTAATGTGACCTAAAGACTTGCAGAAGAAACAGGAAAGGTATTTTTAAATTATAGGTCAATATTACTCATTATTAGAAGCAAAAACCCTAAATTATCTTTAAACTGAGTCCAATAACGGGAATAAAAAAAAGACAGATAGATCAAGGTTCAATTTATTCTTGAAACACTAGGTTGGTTTAAATATTTGAAAAATAGACCAATATAATTCATGTATTAGATTACAGAAGAAAAAATATATGATCTTCTCAAAAGATGCAGAAAAAACCTTTGATGAAATACAACATCCATTTATGATTTTTTAAAAAATTAGCAAACAAAGAAAGGAACATCCTTAACCTGAAAAGATTATCTACAATAAACCTACAGCAAGCATCATACTTAACTGTGAAACTTTGAAAGCATTCCCTTTAAAATCAGGAACAAGATCAGGATGCCCCCATCACAGCTTCTATTCAACATTGTACTGGAGATCCTAGCCAGCACATTAGGACAAGAAAAAGAAAGAAAAAAAAGCGTAAGAATTGCAAAGGAGAAAACAAAGAGGTCATTATTCACAGAAAGGACTGTATGCATAGAAAAATCCAAAGGAAATCTATAGATACTTATCACAATTAGGAGTATAGCAAGGTTGTTATGCAAAGTCAAATTGTATTTCTGTATACCAGCAAAGTAGAAAATACACTCATAAGAAGATAACATTTATGATTTGCTACAAAAATAAGGTACCTAGAAATAAATCTAACAAAATTTTGCAATACTTTAATTGAAAATTATAAAACTTTATTGAAAGACATTGCAAAAGACCTAAACAGAGATTACAACGCTCATGGTTAAAAAAACTTAATAACAAAACGTAGTTCTCTCCAAACTAATTTACAGATTCAGTGCATTTCCCATCAAAATCCCAACAGAATATGAGTGTATCTATATCACTTGAAAAGATGATTCTAAAATTATACACAGGAGAAAAGAGCCAAGAAATTCTTTGTGGAACAACTCCAAGATGGGAGGGCTTGTTAATAATTCTGTGGCCCTCAATGATTGACTAGATGGCTGTTTCAGACCAACCCTCCCTGTGAGAACTCAGCAACTGAACATAATATAAAAAACATTGGTTTGAAAGCATGAAACACTTGTACAAAGACAGCAAGGACATGAGAGGTGACTTTGGAAGGAAGGGAAGCCCCAAAAGTTGAGTCCCTTAATGCCTCTTTTCTCCTGGAGATATTTGCCAATAGGAAAAGGACAATGGAGAGGTTGAGAAGTCAAGCAGAACTTTAAACAGACTCATAGGGCTGGGGAAACAAGAGAAGATATTTGCAAAGCATAACCAGCAAGAGATGGTATCCAGGATATATAATGAACTCTTACAAATCAGTAGGAGAAAGACAGATGGCCCAATGTAAATATGAGCAAAAAACTTGGCAAGCCACACAAAAGATATCCAAATAGCCAAAAAATATATTTAAAGGGGCTTAACGTCGTTACTCATTCAGGAAATACAAATTAAAACCATGACACACTCACTAGAATGTCTAAAATTAAAAGGACGGATAAGGATGTGGAGCCACTGGAACTCTACTATTATCACTAGTGAAAGGGAATGAACAAATACTACATGCAACAATAAGGATGGATCTCGCAAACAAAACTGAGGAAAAAAGCCAGAAGCAATAGAATATATACTCATACTACATTATACAAATACAGAAACAGAAAATGTATACTATACAATTCCATTTATATAATGTTCAAAAACAGGCAAAACTAAATATCTTTTTGGAGAATGAGGTTAGCCACTGGGAAGGGACTCTACGGTGCTGATAGTGTTCTTTTTCTTGACCTGCATGATGATTATATCGAGAAAATTCATTCAGCTGTTTTCTCATGAGCTGTGTACTTTCTATGTGTATGCTATATATCAAAAGAAGTCTGTTTTTATAGAAATTGTTACAAAGTTACAGTATTTCAAATAATGTGACCATGCTGTTAACATGTAAACAGATTAACAAACTAGAGTCCAGAGCCAAGATATAGATAGACAGATAGATAGATAAACAGATAGAAAGACAAGACATATGATGGCATCCGGATCAGTGGGGAAAAAATCTAGTGCACAAAAGGCGATGGGACAATTTGTTCTGGATCACCACTTCACACTATATACAAAATCAATTCCAAGTGGATTAAATCTTAAGTTAGAAATGCAAAAAACTATGCAACTTTTATAATATAATGAAAAGTATCTTCAAATACTCTATTGAAAAATTTCTCCAACTAGATTCAAAAGCATTATCCATAAAAACTGATAAACCCAACAACACTGAGAACTTCTCCTCATCAAAAGACACATAAAATGACAAAAAAGTGAGCCAAATTGATAGGAGAAATCTGTACCACATATACTCAATTATAGAACTAATACAAATCAGTAAAAAACATATTTTTAAAAAAAATCTAGCACAGGGCCGGCCCGGTGGCGCACTGGATAGTGCACCGCTTGGGAAGCGCGGCGGTGCTCCCGCCCGAGGGTTCGGATCCCACATGCAGACCGGTTCCCGCTCACTGGCTGAGCGAGGCGCGGGGGCAACACCGAGGGTTGCGATCCCGTTGCCGGTCCCCGGTCCGGTACGGGGGCAACACTGAGGGTTGCGATCCGTTGCCGGACGCGGAAAAAGACAAAAGACAAAAAAAAAAAAAATCTAGCACAGGGCCGGCCCGGTGGCACACTGGATAGTGCCCCGCTTGGGAAGCGCGGCGGTGCTCCCGCCCGAGGGTTCGGATCCCACATGCAGACCGGTTCCCGCTCACTGGCTGAGCGAGGCGCGGGGGCAACACCGAGGGTTGCGATCCCGTTGCCGGTCCCCGGTCCGGTACGGGGGCAACACTGAGGGTTGCGATCCGTTGCCGGACGCGGAAAAAGACAAAAGACAAAAAAAAAAAAAATCTAGCACAGGGCCGGCCCGGTGGCACACTGGATAGTGCCCCGCTTGGGAAGCGCGGCGGTGCTCCCGCCCGAGGGTTCGGATCCCACATGCAGACCGGTTCCCGCTCACTGGCTGAGCGAGGCGCGGGGGCAACACCGAGGGTTGCGATCCCGTTGCCGGTCCCCGGTCCGGTACGGGGGCAACACTGAGGGTTGCGATCCGTTGCCGGACACGGAAAAAGACAAAAGACAAAAAAAAAAAAAAATCTAGCACAAACATGAGCAAAAGACATGAATAGGAATCTCAGAAGAGGGAAGAGTGGCCATTCAGCATAGTAAGAGATGCTCAAATTTATAAACAAAAAGAAAAGAAAACTAAGAGGTGGAATTTTATATTGACTGGCAAAAACTTTTGAAGTCTGACACAACTGTTAGCAAGAAAGCTGAGGAATGAAAACTTTTACACTGATGGAGGGAGCACATAGTGATACAATTTTCTTTAGAAAATAAACTGGCCTTATTCGGTATTGTTGAATATGCACATACTCTTAAGTATTTTAGTAATTCTATTCCCAGATGTAAAAAAATAATCTAAGTGATTCATTTTCAGAAATAATTCAGGCCCAGCCCAAAAGTTGTCAGACTGGTCCAGCCCATTCCTGGGGGGGTGTCGCTGAATAGATAAAGTTGTCCTTGAGATGGTAATGAGTTACTAGCCCTTAACTGTTTACTTCAAATGGATAAAGTTATCCTTGAGATAGTAATGAGTTAATAAGACTGTAAACCCTTCAGTACTCTCAGCCAATGAGGAGGCG
>NW_007728792.1:25093-30633 GCF_000696425.1 Galeopterus variegatus | reverse complement strand
GGGGGGGGGGGGGGGGGGGGGGACGGGGACTTGCGCACTAGGAAATAAATTGCTTGTTACAGCCCTTTTCTGTGTGTCTGCCCATCAGACACCCGAACCTTGCAAGGCCATAATTAAAGTCTCTCTTCACTGTACCTTGTGTCTGAGTGTCCATCCTTTGGCCTTGGATGGGTGAGGATGTTTCTCACATTAGAATTTCTACAGTGAAACATATATTCACATTAAGTGAAAGCAACAACGGTTACAAATAGCCTCATATCAGTGCAGACCAGGATTTTTCCACAAGTTTGCTGAAAATTTACAATTTTTTTCCCCCCATTTCCAGGGCTTTTTGGATTTCAGAAGTGTGGATAAGGGATTTGGGGACCTGTAAGAGGAGAGAGAGAAAAAAAAAGGAAACTATACAAATTTCCACCAAGAGAATGAATAAACAGATATATTCATACAATGGGAAATCAAAAACAATGGTAAACAAAAAAAGACCCCAAATATATACACTATTATTTAATTTATACAAAATCTTAAAACATAAATAATATTTATATTTACATATGCTAAAAAGCATGACACAGGCATGATGAATACAAAATTCAGCACAGCAGCTACCCTCATTGGTGAAGGTGGGCGTGATCATGGTAGATGTGATCAGGGAAGGGCACCCTGCTGAACTATTAAGTTGGGTGGTAAGTACATGTATGTTTATTTACTTAAATTGTACCTATTATAATCTTTTGTACTATCAAATAACTTAAATACTTAAAAAATCAAAATGAGTGTCATACATCTAAATACACAAACCACTATTACAATGACCAATTCAGAGAACTGTCTCAAGAGAAGTTTTTAAAGAAGTTAGCATCCTCAGAAATATTCCCCCATAAATCAAGGACAGTTGCTATTTTTAAAAGAAGAAAACCAAAAAAGAGGATAGAGCTCCTACAAATTAAAAATGTAATTACTAAAATAAATTCTATATAAGAGTTCACAAAGTCAAGAAAATCTTCCAGAAGGTAAACAAATAAAATGTCAATATTCCAATATTGAGCTATCCATTATTCACCCATCAAGAGTCTCTGAGAAAAGAGAAATGGAAAGGGAAAAATTACCAAAGAAAGAGAAGGTAATTCCCTAGATTTGAAGACTCTTAGAACTGAAAAGGCACCCACCAGGAGGAATGAAAACAGGCCTACCACAAAACATTTCACAACACCAAGGATACAGAGACCATCATAAATACTGTAAATGAGGTTACTAGAAAAGAATAACCATCAGATCTGCAATGAACCTCTATTAGCAACACTGGGTATTTTAAATTCTTTCGGCAAAGCCTTTAAAGTTCTGAGGAGAAAAACTGTATTATCAACTTATAATCAATGTCTAAACTTTCAATCAGGAACAAAGCTAAGTCATTTTCAAACATTCAAGAACTTAGAAAGTTTATCACCTGCATATCCTTCCTGAAACAATTTACTCAAGACTGTAGCCCAGTAAAATAAAAAAGGCATATAAAAAAAGAAAGACATTGGAACCAAACAACAGACCTAACTAGGAGTACAATGTAAAGAAATCCCAGGATGACAGCTGGAAAACAGGTCTAGAAAGCAACCTGCCCAAATTAGAAAGGAAGCCCAAGATTCCGGAAAGTCTATCAAGAAAAGCTGAATGACAGCTGGAAAACAGGTCTAGAAAGCAACCTGCCCAAATTAGAAAGGAAGCCCAAGATTCCAGAAAGTCTATCAAGAAAAGCTGAATGGGGCCGGCCCGTGGCTCACTCGAGAGAGTGCGGTGCTGATAACACCAAGGCCCCGGGTTCGGATCCCACATAGGGATGGCCGGTTCGCTCACTGGCTGCGGGTTTGATGCTCCTTCCACTGAGAAGTGGGGTCTCTGAATCTGGCACTATGGCAGAAATGACATTATGTGACTTTTGAAGCTAGGTCATAAAAGGATATACAGGGCCGGCCCGTGGCTCACTCGGGAGAGTGCGGTGCTGATAACACCAAGGCCCCGGGTTCGGATCCCACATAGGGATGGCCGGTTCGCTCACTGGCTGAGCGTGGTGCTGACAACACCAAGTCAAGGGTTAAGATCCCCTTACCGGTCATCTTTATGAAAAAAAAAAAAAAAGAAAAGCTGAATGGTTACAAGATGAAAACACACTATAATATTAAATTTTAAAAATAATTTCAATGAGCTCTCCTCACTCAAGCAGGACTTTGTTATATTTCTCCTTTAAGGAGCACAGATTTAATAAAACAGAAGTAAAGTTCCTCTATGGCTCCTCACTACTTGGTTCTACAGTGACTAAAACTTTATCAACATACATATTCAAAAGGCTGATTATTCTCAATTTCTGGAATCTCCCTATAGCACTATTCATACTAGCAAAAAAAGTGGAAAAAACTATCAATTCATGAGTTGATAAACAAAATGTGGTATATCCACACAATGGAATATTATTTGGCCTAAAAAGGATTGATGTACTGATACATGCTACAACATGGATGAATCCTGAAAACAGAACTTCCCCCTTCCTTTCCCTTAACCCATCAGGATGACCTCTAGAGTCCAGTTTGTATGACGGGACTCTAACCCCTGGCTATAGATGATTAGAAGTAGACCCTTACCTAAGCTTGGCCCATCAGATTCACTCTCTCCAAAGAACCGGAAGAGAGGTGGGCTGCTATTCTACTGGTCAGTTGGACTGAAAGGCAGCAAAGTGCAGGGCTGACATATTTTGCCATGACCAGACAAGATCTCTGATACTAGCTCACATGGCAGTCTCAAAAACTGAAAATTGTCAGGAAACCCCTTAAGGTTCTCATCAAGTAAGAGAGCCTAAAAAGCAAAGGCACAAGAGTCACTAAACCCCACTGAGGATGACCTTTCCCATAAGTCACAACCTCGAGTACAGATGCAGCACCAGCCAGATGTCAACTGCTCTTGTTGTCTGGGTGCACGTCCATAGGGAGTACTCCTGAAGAGCAATGGAAATTCTTTCAGCAATAATATCAGCAGCCAAATATGTGACATCCAGATTGGCTGACCATTTCCTCTACTGCTAAGAAGTCAGCCATGAAACTAATGCCCATAATCTTTCCTGTTCCTATAATTTACTTGACTATCACTGTGACCACCATTTTGAGAGCCCTAGATACTTCTCCCCCTTTCTTTCTTTCTAATTAATTTTTCAATCAGTTGTCCTGTTTTCCTTCCCCTATTACATGTCACATAAGAAGGGTGTTATCATTTAATTTAGTCTATAGACTGCAGGATGATGGCCACGAGCTCCACCTAGGCTCAAAGCTACCTGAACAAAGCAGTACAGCTTGGGCTCTGAAGAGCACAGACTCTAAAGTTAGATCTCTAAAGTTAAAAATCCCAGCTTTTCCAGTCTCAGGCTATGTGATCTAGGTCAGGTTAATTTCTCTGTGCCTCAATTTCTTCACAGAATTTTGAGAATTAAGTATGTATAGATGAAGTGCTCAGACCAGAGCCAGTCATGTAATAAGCACTATATTATAATGAGCACATGCCACCATCATCATAATCACTGTTTGCAACTGGGGGAGTGGGGTACAGTTCCTCTTCAAATGTAGGGTAACATGGGTCTGCACTGAGCAGCTAAAGCAAAGACAATGGATAAATACAGCATCTGCCCAGCTGGTACCCTCCCCTCCTCTGAAAGCTCTTCCCAGTTAGTCACCACTGGTCACCTGATGTGAAATGTGGGAAGAGGGAGCCATCTTCTATCAAGTGCCAGGAGAAGCAAAGACATTTGATTTACAAGAAAAGATGATAAAGCTGACTCACAAAACAAAACGTAAAGAGAGAGTGAAGGAGGAAGGCAGAAAAACAGAAAGAGAAAAAAACCTTTGGTTTCCACCACTTTCCAGTTTCTGGTTCCACTCCAACCTGAGCACTGACGGCCCTTTCTGCCCTACACCGGCAAGTAAATTCTCTGATTTGTATTAAGCTTTGACCAACAATTATAAAAGTCTAATCCAAGTCCTGGAAAAGTTTTCATCAACCAAAAAAACATGGAAGAGGAAAAATTGTATACATCTGTTACTACACAAAAATTAAGACTATATTGCAGGCAAAATAAATTTAACTTCAAAGTTCTGTCTTCTCAACCCATTCTAACGCATGACTTGATGGAAGTGAGGCTTGGGCCTGGTTCTTTCAAAAGCTCCACAGGTGTAAAAAGCTCTACAGCTGGGTTTCTGAGCCACGAAAATCCTTACTTATCAAATATGAACACACTTTTACCTCCTATCATGGTTCTCTGTATAAACTAATATGGGGGATCACATGAATTAATATACATTTCTCTTTACTAAAAATTAAATAACTCTTCTTGAAACAGAAGGATGGAAAATGGCAGACAGTGTGCAAACTAACATCAAATATGAACACACTTTTACCTCCTATCATGGTTCTCTGTATAAACTAATATGGGGGATAACATGAATTAATATACATTTCTCTTTACTAAAAATTAAATAACTCTTCTTGAAACAGAAGGAGGGAAAATGGCAGACAGTGTGCAAACTAACACACTACCCCTTTAGAGCGGAACACAGATTCTTTTGCTGATGTCCACTGAACTACCAGGTGAGGAGCCAACATCCATCCCTAGCCTAAAAACAATAAACATAAAAATCTAAATCTTTTACCGGATTCCTCTTCCTTCTTATTCGAAAACATAACCCTAACATCGTTAAGTCTATGGCGTGCACACTGTGTGGAGTTAATTTCAAGTTCACACTTCTACTTTAAAATACATTAAAAAAACAAAAATCTCAGGGTTTCCGTCCATAAATATCCCATTTATATTGCCAGTAATTCTGCGAACCATACAAAATAAATCTGCCTCATTTATCAGTTTTGTTTCAGTTAAGGACTCTCTGAAGGTTATCAAACTGGAGGCAAAAATCTTTCCCCTTCTACCCCCATCCCCCCCCATTTCAAACCTATAATATACAAAGGTATCAACGATAAAGTTATGATCTTGTTCCAAGGCTAAGAAGAAAAAATTCTTTCTTCTCAAGCAGAGTGCACAGACAGACAAACCTCAAGACAACACGGACTTCGCGGATCACGGCACTGAGAACACTTCAAGGTTTAAAGCCGATTACTGATGGCAGGGTTCCCAAAGGACCATGCTTCTCTCGAAGATGTTAGGAAGCACTGGAGGGGTAAAGGGGCCTTTTCTCGTGACAGACCTGACTAAACGGTAGCATCAACCATAAGAGGGGCAGAGAGAAAAATTCCTCAACGCAACTTCACGTTTAAGAAAACAGTCTTCCACCAAGTGAGTAGCGTGTAGACTTCTGGAGCGCCATAGACACGTACAACCCCTGCGAAGATGGAAAATCAAAGGCTGCTGCCCACCTCGGCCCTCAAGATGAACAGGGAAGTCGGCTCCCACGTGCCCCTCTTCGGGGTGCTCCGGCCCCCCGCGCCAGGTGTGCGGCCGGCGGGCAGCAAGGTCCCGCCGCTAGCCCGAGGCCCAGGCCCGCCGCCCCCGCGCCTCC
>NW_007728792.1:0-24958 GCF_000696425.1 Galeopterus variegatus | reverse complement strand
CGGCCGCCTTGCGCCCGCTCGCTCCTGCGCCTGCCCGGGCCGCGCACGCCTCCGCCGTCCAGTGCTGCTGCCTGGCCCCGATCAGCCCGCGTCGTGCCTTCCCTCCCCGCGCGGAGGCCCTTGCCGACTCCCTCCCTGACTCGCCGTCAAGACTGCGGCATTACCCGCGGGCCTGGAGGAGGGCCTGGCCTCGCGAAGCGGCGGAGAAGAAGAGGAGGCGACTGGGACTCGTGGCGGGAGCATTCGGGAAGATTCTTACGGTGCCCTCCACACGCAGGCACCGGCTGCGGGTGGAGAAGCAGCCGCAAACAAAACCATCCCGCAGAGTAGTTGTGGCGGAACAATCTAAATATAAGTGTTGGGTAAGCCGTTGTTCTGATCTAATGGTGCAGGATGGGTGAGAGATCTCTTTGAATTGCTAATGCCCTCCATGTATTAACCTGGCTCATTCTTTCTGACTTTGCAGGGCGCTTGAGTGTCAAGGACGGTTTTGAAACAGTTGGTGGGTGGGGCTGGGGGAGATGTGAAATAAGAACGCTCAGAAGAGCCCTGATAAAAAAGTCGAGGAGTCAGGGAAATCTAATAGCTAGGAAAGAATGAAATACAAGGAAGAGTAGGTGGGAGGAAGCTTCATGGCTCCCCAGACATGCTGATAAAGGATGAGAGAAGATGCTGAGTCAAGCTGCTCCAAAACATCGCTGGAAGGAGTCGGGTGTCAGGTTTCCTAAAGAGGTGGGTGGAACCCTCCCGCGAAAACTTTAAAACAATGTAACTTACAGGGCCCCGTTTAATATGGCTCCTATCTAATATTTCTTCCCACTGCCCTTCGTTCCCCAACACTGCAGTTCTTCCAGTTCCTCCTTCAGATTTCCCTTCCACCCCTCCCCCTCCAAGCTTTAAGACCTCTAAATGTTGCTCTTTGGCCCAAGAATAATTTCCCACCCACCTGTAACTCCCTGTTCATCCTTCAGGTCTCACTTTAACTATCACTTCTTCAGATTTTCCCTCGCCCACATCCCCCATTCTAATTCAAACCCCTCTCATGACTTTTCATAGGACCTTGAACTTTTCCTTCATAACGTGTCACCATGTTAATTATGTAGGTATTTGTATGATTATTATATATAATTAGTGTTTAAAAATTTATCTTAAAAAAATTTAAACCCACTAAAATATACCGACTGATAAATGCCTGACAAATAGTTGTTTAATGAATAAAGGAATGAATAGTGTCTAGACTAAGCTTGGCTCGTTCTTGCTCTTAGTTTATTCTCCTTAGGGCTCCCTTTATACTTAGTAGAATTTGACATTGTTTAACCAACATCAGGTGAATGCCACTGGGCTAGGAGCATTGGGGTAACAAAAAGGTGACTGAAATACTATACAGCTGTATTGCCAAGGAGCTTATACCCACGAGGGAACAACATAAACACAAAACTGAAAGAGAAGCAAGACCCGGCTGAGACTTGTTTGTAATGTTCATTGTAGTTGCTTTCTAGCAAACATTTCGCCCTTCCCTTAAAGTGTTGCAGCGAATGGGTTTGAATGCAAGGAGTGTTAGGTGCTACCCCAGAATGGCCTAAGCCAATAAGACCTGTTATATCCTCCTGGTCACAGTGATTAGATCAGAGCGGGATATGTAAATCCAGTTACTACTGGGTGTTTCCAGACCTTGTCAGTTAAATCAAATATGGGCCCATGCCCTAAGGCAGACCAGTCAGAGGGAAGTCTGGGACATTGATTCAGTATTAGAGAAGAGACTTTCTGGCATGTGGAACACTAGCCATTTTGCTACAGTGAGGAGCCATCCTGAGGACCAACCCTTCTCATGAGCAAAAATCACATAAAAAAAATCAGAATTGATTTCGACACTCACCCTACCTTTATACTCATAAAGTTTAGACTGCTTTAGATAGTTAGATTTTCTATTAGTTGCAACTAAAAGAATTCTGAAATAGGGTGCTAGTTTGTCTCCCCAGAGCAGATTATTAATTTGGCATCTTTTCCAAACTATAATAGTCATTCAATATTTGTTTAAAGGAAAGGCTGAGTGGTAAAGGGTGAAAAGGACGCCTCTCCACTATTGTGAGCAATTCAGCTCTGGTCCAGATTTGTATAATCTACTCATCAAAAAGAAATCCCTTCACTCACTTGGATCCAACTTCCTCATAATAGGGAATAATATACTCTTGGAGGAGAGTGGGGAAGGATGGAGTTGCAGTAGTCTTGCCACCCATGATATCAAAGTACCACTTCTGGACACAGAACTCTAGGAATTCCACTAAATACCATTTTTTCTCCTCATTAAATTTACAATAATAAAATGTTTTAACAGTCATTGTGAATTGAGCCTCCAGGCAATTACCTGGCTAGGCCACCACCTTAAAATGGCTCACGTTAGAACACTCATAAGTACCGAGAGTAAAGCATCCTAAGATTATACTATGTAAAGTCAAAAGTCTCAGGAGTGGCTTTTCCATTTACTAGCTGTATAACTTTAGCAAAGTTTCAACCTAATTTTTCTAATCTGTAAAGCAGAAATGATTGTACCTCATCTCAGTTTGTTGGAGGATTAAATGAGATAAGGTATGTGAGTATACTTTGTAAACTTACAAAGTGAAAGATTATACAATTTTTGTATCTAAACAGCTGATAAACAGACCAAAAAAAATTTAAGAAGCATTATTAAGGGCCATGTGATATATCCTAATAACTTTTAAAAAGAGTATTCAGCCTAGTTGGACCATGCATGAAATATTGAGTTTAATTCCAAGCGCCTGTCTTCTTAAATCTTTCCCTTGTTATCTCTGAACCTGTCACAACTTAGTGATTTTAACATCATTTTTTTTCCTTTCCACTGATTACTTCCTCTCTCCCTGTAACCATGCTCTAGCTTCCCAGATGGCTTTTCAAGCCACTTTTCTTCTTTTGCCAAGTATACATCTATTTCTTATAATACACTCTTACACTTTGGAGATAGTGTTTGGTCTTAACCTTTATTGAAACTAGTATCAAAGAAACTGAACAATGAATTTGTAAAGTTTTATTCCCCAACGTTTTATTCTGGTAAGTTTAAACAAAAATTGAAATCATAGTACATTGGGTATCTTGTATACATTCCAACTACATTCAATAATATTTTGAACAATAATTTTTATTAAAGTATAATTTACACATAGTAAAATCCTCATAGCTTAAGTAAACTCTTAATCTTTAGAAAAAATGCTTATTAAGATACAGAACATTTCCATCACCCCCAGGAAGATCCCTGCTGCCCCTTCCCAGTCAATCCTCTCACCAGAAACAAACTTTGATCTTATTTGTAATACTACACGTTAGTTTTTCTTATTTTAACATTTCATGTAAGTGGACTCATACAGTATGTACTCTTCTGTTTGGCTTTTTCATTCATCATACCACATTTGAGATTGATGTGTTACACATATCAATTCATTTCTTTTTATTGCTGAATAGTATTCCATTGTATGACTAGACACCAATTTATTTACCCATTTTTCTGTTGATGGACATCTAAATGTTTCCAGGTTTTGAATATTACAAATAAAGTTCCTATAAACATTGTTGAACAAGGCATTTTGTATGCATATGATTTTATTTCTCTCAAATATCTGATGGAATTGCTGGGACAAAGGGAAGATGTATGTTTAACTTTTTATGAAACTGCCAAATACTTATTCATCTTTTCAAACTCACCAGCAGTGTGTACTGTTAATAACTTTTTAATAGTCACATATTTTTTACTCTGCATTTTTAACCGTGAAATTATTTGATAATATTGAATATCAGCCCTTCTTTGAAATGTTTGTTCTTGACTTCCGTGATAGAAGATTGTTCTTACATCTTCTTTCTGTTTTGTCATCATCTTTATATGCCTTTTTTGCATATATCTACTGCATTCACTTGCAAATCTCTTTCATTCTGATAATTTAACCTCTCACTGCTATTAAAATTTAGATTATGAGTCAAATGACCTAGATTCCAGAACCTTCCTCACGTTAGCTTTATGACATAGGTTCAACAACATAAACTAGTAGGATGAAGTTCAATCTGTTTTTACAGGGAAATGTGTATCTAATGAATAAAGTTAGAAAAAACAAAACAGGGTAACAAAAATATAAAGGTAGAATGAAAGAAATAAAGATAACAGTAGAAGATAATGAAATGAAAAATCAATACAATAAAGAAGACTGACAAAATATTGCATTTGAAAAAAATTATAAAATAGGTAAATCTCTGGCAAGAATTTTCAAGGGAAAAAAAACAAGATACAAACAAAATTTACATTTATGAAACAGCCATGATTATATATCCCACAAGGATTTTGAAAGAATGTTTTAAATAGTTTTATCCCAATTTCACCACATATCAAAATGCTATTAAAATCTTGATGTCAAAACCAGATAAATGTTAGTTTTCTTATCTCACTGATAAACAGCAGGGGCTGTCTGGTTAGCTCCATTGGTTAGAACTTGGTGCTGATAATGCCAGGGTCCAGGGTTCAATCCCTGTACTGGACAGCCACCGAAAATAAAAATAAAATATCAACTGGTTAGAGTTTGGTGTTATAACACCAAGGTCAAGGGTTTGGATGCCTGTACTGGCCAACTGCAGGAAGAAAGAGACAGAAAGGAAGGAAGGAAGGAAGAAAGTGAAATGAAATAAACAGCAAATTTTACCCCAGGAATGCAAGGATGATTTTATATCAACATATATAATATACAACATGGTAATGTGAGCCAACTTACCAGCTGAGGACACCAAAAAAGCTGGATTTAAAAAACAAACAATACCTAATACAAGGAATTAGCCAGCCAAAATCTAGATGACAATATTCCAGGGGGTTAAGCCAAACATTTTTCCTGATGGAATTTGTCAGCGCAAAAGCAAAATCAATAAACTGAGCTATGATTTTTACAAGATTGCAAAGCCAAGTAAAAAAGAAGTCTAATTCTAGTATCCATAGAAGGTGGAAAATCTAATAAATACACCCCATATTTAATATAAAACCCCATAGGGTAAAGAGAAACCAGAAGTAAGTCAGCATTTCCACAAATTGCAGACTGGTTTTATGGTAATCAGGAACTCTCAAATCTTGAATGTTGAAAAAACTGGTTATAGAGTAGCAATCCATGAACACTGGTCAGAAACAAAAATCCTCTCCTGATGAAGATATCATTAGCTTAAACCTCAAAATATTCTACAAATATTCAAAAAAAAAAAAAAATGACCAGTACACAGTCAAAAATTACCAGAGTATACATGGAAACAGACATTATGAGTGGAAACTAATGGAAATAACACAAAAAGAAACATCAGAGCAATCAGAAAAAGGATGCAATAAAAGCATACTTACAGATGCACACACACATGCACAGCTGAAAAAATAGCCTTATAGAAACTGGATATAATAGGTTTAAGAACTCAATGTATAGGTTTAATAGTATCATGCACAGTTTAAGAGAGAATTAATTACCAGAGCATATATTGGAAGACTATTTAAAATAAAGCACAGAGATATAAAAAGATAGAAAATGAATAAGAAAATATTCAAGATAGATATTGGAGACATAGAAATACCATTGAAAAGGTCTAAAAGATGTTTAATTGGAGTCCTCAATGGACAAAGAAAAGAAAACAGAATGAGGAAGAAGTAATATATGAGGAGATAAAGTGTGAGATTTTTCCAGTCTGATGGAAAACACTATGGGTAAACTATTAACAAAACGCTTTCCCATTTTTCGTGAGAATTTTATTTTCAGTTAACTTTTTAGCTCTTTACCTAGAAACCTGATGGAAGTTTATAATAAAAATGATCCTCTGGACTAGGAAGAACTATATTTTTAAATTTAAATTTAGATTTTATTTTTATTTTTGGCAGCTTATTGGTAAGGGAATCTAAACACTTGACCTTGGTGATATAACAATGCCCTCTAACCAATGGACTAGGAGGACTTTAAATAAACTATAAATACCTGATGGGATGACACAGTTGGGGCTTCCTTGAGTGACTTCAGTTAAACATAACAATTTAAATTTGTGTGCACCTAATGACATGGACTCAATGTATCACATAGAACTATAATGAGAAACAGACAAAATCCACAAGTATTGTGAACATTTTACCGGG
The DNA here is from genome assembly GCF_000696425.1 of Galeopterus variegatus. Classification (NCBI taxonomy): domain Eukaryota; kingdom Metazoa; phylum Chordata; class Mammalia; order Dermoptera; family Cynocephalidae; genus Galeopterus; species Galeopterus variegatus. Next base: position 18,810 of record NW_007728792.1, on the reverse strand, counting down.
ATGACACAGTTGGGGCTTCCTTGAGTGACTTCAGTTAAACATAACAATTTAAATTTGTGTTCACCTAATGACATGGACTCAATGTATCACATAGAACTATAATGAGAAACAGACAAAATCCACAAGTATTGTGAACATTTTACCATACCTATCTCAGTAATTGATCCAAAAAGAAAACAAAAAACCATTAAAGGTATAGATTTTTGGAATAACATGGTTAACAAACTTGACCCAATGTGTTTAAATAATGTACACAAATGCGTTATTTCAAGCACATATGGAACATTTACAAAAACTGGACATACACTGAAAACAGCAAGAATCCATAACTTTTAAAGAATCGAAATCATACATGGTATGGTCTGTGCACAAGTAAGCTAGAAATCAATAATGAATTAGTAACTAGAAAATCAACATATATTTAGGGATTAGGAAATACTCTTCCAAATAACCTATGAGTCAAAGAAGAAATCACAATGAAAATTTTAAAACTATTTACCTGAATGACAATGAAAATATTTCATATCAAAATTTGTGGATTTTACCTAAAGCTATGGTTACAGGGAAATTTAAACCCTTAAATTTCTGTTAGAAAAGAAAAAAGACTGGCAAAAATTGACCTAAACAACTTATAAAAACAGAACAGAAAAAAAAAAAAATGAGAGGAAAGAAATATTAAACATAAGAGAATTAATGAAAGGGAAGACTAACACATAATTCATACACAATGCTTGGCATTCACTCAAATATTACCAGACATGGCAGAACCCAAGATTAAATGACTAAAAACCAACCTGAGAGATTTGTGAGGAACCGCTACAAATCTGTTTCTCACTCACCAACAGGGAGGCTGGGAGGCTGTTGTGAGACAATTTTTCATCACCTCCCAGGTTCTGATGAGGTGTAAGCCATGATAATAACATGAACCCTTGATAAGATGTAATGAGAATGGCACTCTGTAGTCATCCTCTCAAAATCCCTTAACTCCAGTTTTTCATGAGAAAATTATATACAAATTCCAATTGAGGGACATTCTACAAAATACCTGGCCAGTACTCCTCAAAAGTGTGAAGGTCATTAAAAAGTAAAGTGAGGGAAACCATCACAGCCAAGAGGAGACTATGGAGATGTAATGTCTAAATATGATGTGGTATCCTGGCTAAAATCCTGAAACAGAACATTAGAAACAAACTAAGAAAATCTGAATAAAGTATGGACTTTAGTTAATAATAATGCATAAACATTTGTTCATTGTGACAAATATACCATAATAATATATGTTGTTAATAGGGAAACTGGGTGTGGGGTATATGGGAACTCTACACTATCTGCACAACTGGAATTTAAAACCTATTTTATTTATTGTAAAAAATTTTAAAATTATATTTTCCAAGGATAGAAAAGGAATGTCTATTAGATTTTTAAAATATAATTTCAACAAAGGTCCCTGTACCAACATGTTAAAAAATAAATAAAATATAATTTCAACTCTTGAATGGTTGTAAAAATGGTTTTATAATCTTTCAATGCTTGCTTGAATAAGATTTCTTGTCAATTATCAAGAATTTAAAGACATTGCTATTAAAATGTCTTGATTATGAAGTAGTATAGACATTTCATGCATTAAATCTGCTCATGAAAGTGCACTCAATCTTTTCATTAAAACTTCTGAAATTTTTTATTTAGAAGTTTTATACAAATTTAATATTTTATTTTTTCCATAATATCTTAGTATTTTATTTTTGTCGTCATAATTATAAGGGAAAAATAATAATAGTTTTTACCAAGCCCCATATAGATGCTCCTAAATGACCTCCAGTTTACCAACATGCCACACAAATTTTATCATTTGTGAAACTTGAGAAACTCCTATACAGGAACATGTGCACTAAGAGACATATACAAGGATATTTATTACATCACTGTTTGTTTTAGTGAAAAATTGAAAACAACTGAACTTGTCCATCAACAAGAGTGGATGTATTCATTGTGATATATTCCTGCAAAAGAATTTTATGTATAGCATAAGAAAAAAGGGAATAAACCAGAGCTACATATAAAAACAAAGACAAATCTCAAAAATAATGTTAATTGTTGGAAAAAGTTAACTAATCTTTATATAAATTTTTCAAAAATTATCATTACTATATACTTATGGATATACACATATGTGATAAAAATTCAAAAACAGAGAGGTGAATAATGAATATCAAAACCAGGGCAGCAGGTACCTCTGAGGGGAAGGAGATGAATCTGTAAGGGCTATTCTGTGGGCTTCCACTAAAAAAAAAAAAAAAAAAAAAAGATTTAAAGCAAATATGGCAAAATGTTAGGATCTAACAGACCTGGAAGGTGGATATACCAATGTATTATTCTGCACACTTGTATGCTTGAAACATTTTACAGTAAAATAAAACAAAATATATGCTGAATATGATCATTCATCAATACTTCCACTGCTACTGCCACCATTTGCTCTGGATGACTGCAGTAGCTTCCTATCTTACCTCCTTGCTTTCTATCTTGTTTTTCTACAATCATTCTTGATACTACAGTAACAAAATGAGCTTCTATAAATACAAATCAGATCTCACCATCCCCCTATTCAAAGCCTTTCAATGGGTTTGCATCACTCTAAAAATAAGAATTAAACTCTTTGTCACAGTCCTCATGTCCTTATTTCATCTCCTGTCTTTAGCCCTTGTTCACTTAGTATCACTGTCCTTCCTCCAGCATCATTATCTATCCTCAAACTGCTTTATTTTCCTCAGAGAACTTCTCGCTACCTCAAATTACATTGATTCTTTCATTATAGGTACAATAATTCCCTGTATCCCCAGTCTCCACTAGAATATAAGTTCCCTGAAGGCAGGGACTTTGTTCTCTACTGTATTCCCATTGCCAAGAACATTGTTTGACTCATTTTGAGTGCAAAATAAATATTTTCTGAATGAAGGAATCAATGAATGATTTTATTTTCATTCAAGAAGTGAAGGGATGTCATTTTGGTAGTAAAATATGGCATCATCAAACATACGGAGGCTGAAAATTACAATTACTCTATCAACAATACCAACAATAGCTAAGACCCATTAAGCACTCACTAGGTGGTAGGCATTTCTAAACACTGGAACCACCTTCTTCTTGGGGTTTATGTCAGCCTCGCTCCTCTTCTCAAAGGCCCTGCAGACCTATTTGTATCGTGAGGTCCTGTACCCTAGCCACAGCTGATTCAATTTGGAAGCAACACTGAGAAAACCCATCTGTCAGCCAGGGGAAGCAACCATTCTTTTTCTTGCAAGTTTGTGCTGAGTGATGTGTAGGCTAAAGAAATCAGAAGATGAGTCATGCTAATGGCAGGACAATTTTGAGTGAAAGGAACAGCTGCTGAGGTCCTGAAACTGCACTGGTCTTTGCCTTTTCTGAACCTTGTTGCTCAATGTTTTCTTGGCTCCATGACATAGGTTACTCTGCTATCCTTCCAGTAAAATATACTTCCCTTTATTTTTAAATCTAATAGAAGTAGGTCTCTTTGTTTTGTTGATTATTCCTTCTCCTCAAAACAAAAAAGCAAACCATCTCTTAAGGAAACTTGACTAAGGCTGTCCTTAAATTGTCTCATTTAATCCTTGCAACACTATGAGAGGGTATTACGGTTCCCATTTTACAGATGAAGAAACAAGGTTTGAACAAGTCCAATACCTTTCCTAAAATTACAGAGCAGTAAGTGATCGGGCAAGATTCTAACCCTAGCCTGCACGACTCTAGAGGGGAGCTCTGAACCGCTACATGTGGCTGCAGGAAGGGCAACACCGGGACTGTTGAGGAGATGAAGTTAAGAGGATAGGGCAAACGTTTTGGTTCCATTTAGGGTAAATTAGAAAATGACACAGTGAGGGCTGGCCAGTTAGCTCACTTGATTAGAGTGCGGTTTTGTCACCCCAAGGTCAAGGGTTCAGATACTCATACCAGCCAGCAGCCAAAATAATAATAACAACAACAACAACAACAACAATAATAATAATAATAAAATGACAGCAAGGGGACAAAAGCCAGATTTCACTCTGTTTGTGGATAAGATCCAATAAAAGCTCTTTAGTTTTACATTTCAACAATTGTTGGCATAGAGAGATATACCAGCTCAGAATGTCCATAAGATTAAAATGTTGTCTTCCCATTGACAGAGTTGACAGTTTTTAAAGAATGATAGGCTACTTTTTTTAGCAACATAAAAAATGGAGTTTTAACGATATATATTCAGAGATGGCTTATAGTTGATTGTCACAAGGTTTGCAGTTAGGCAGGCACATTTCTTGTCTCTCTTGAAAACTCCCTCCCATTCTTGGCTTGCCCAGAGAAGCTCTACTGAAGGTAGTTGGACATGAATGAGGTTGTGAATACAGAATTCCAAGGTGGTTATCTGGGGAGGGATAGGGGAGAGATAGAGATAGGGATTGGTGAATTAGTGTATGATTTGAAGAAAGTAATCAATAAAACAAAAAGCTTATGATTAAGAAAACACTCAGAAATCACTTTATAAAACATTCTTGCTGTAACAGAGAGAGTGAGTAGAATAGCTTGTTTTCTCCAACTAAAGTTGGACTACGTTTTTCAGTACTTTAAAAAATAATGTGCCCTGAGAAACAAATGGTAAACTCAAGCTGTTTCATAGACCTCAAATGACACAGTTTCTAAACGTCAGTGATATTTACACCATACACAGTTTTGTCATGTTGGTAAATACTTAAACAATTGTTTAAACAATTATTTAAACAAGTATAAGAAATTTTAATGAATGTTTTATAAAAGAGAGTATGCAATTTTCTTCAAAAGTAGGTGAGTTCTTATTTTCTCTGTGGGTATTAATAGTTTAGGAAGCAGTAAACTGATATATTAAAACAAGTCTTGTTTCTTCACCCCCCTCACCTGTGGTTCTAATCTAGGGGTGATTTTGTCCCCCAGAGAACATTTGGCATTTGGCAATACCTGGAGACATTGTTCATTGTCACAATTCAGGGGTTGCTACTGGCATCTAGTGGTTAGAGGACAGAGATGCTGCTAAACATCCTATAAGGCACAGGACAGCCCCCCATTACAATAATTATGTGGCCTAAAATGTCAATAATGATGAGGCTGAGGAATCCTGCTTCAGCCTAACAACTCTAGCTAGCAGCAAATTTCAGCAAGAAAAAATGGAGTTGCCTTCCTTCTTAAGGAAAAAATATGCTTCTGCCTTTGTTTTTTCCTTCTAAAGTAACACCTTTAATTGAAACAAATTTTAAGACAGGGTAAGATGAGATTGGAGGGAGTTACCTATTAAGATGAGGCTTTGAATGCTCTGGGACACCACAGAAGGATTCTACAGATAGTAATGTGATAAGATCTCTACTCGAGAAAACTAACTGGGAGGAACTTGGGAGTCAGGTGATCTACTCTGAGAATGCCTCCTCTCGGTCCACCGTCTCTACCCCATTATTTGCCATCTCTACTATTTCTATAGCCTCCTTTCTGACCTCCCAGATTCTGACATTCACCCTTTCAAAATGCCCTTCATTCCTGAAGAACATTTTTGCTCTATATAGAATTCTAACTTGACAATTATTTTTTTTTCTTTCAGCACTTTAAAGATGCATTTCTATAATCATCTGACTTACATTGTTCCTGATGTGGAGTCTATGATATTTTATATCTCTGCTCCCTTGTATGTACTGTGCATTTTTTTTTCTGAATACTTTTTTTTTTTTTCCTTTTCGTCTTTTTTCGTGACCGGTAATGGGATTGCAACCCTCGGTGTCGCGCCCGTACCGCGACCGGCAACGGGATCGCAACCCTCGGTGTCACGCCTGCACCGCGCTCAACCAGTGAGCGGACCGGTCTCTATATGGGATCCGAACCCTTGGTGGGAGTACCGCCGCACTCCTAAGCGCAGCACTCTACCGAGTGCGCCACCAGGCCGGCCCTTTTTCTGAATACTTTTAAGATTTGTTTTTTATCACTGATTTTCAGTAGTTTGATTATAATGTGCTTTGGTATAATTAACTTTGTTTTTATCCTGCTTGAGATTTGTCAAAATTCCTATATCTATGAGTGCATAGTTTTCATCCAATTCAGAAAATTTTGACCATTCGTTTTTTTTTTTTTTATAATTTTCATGATTTCTTAAAACAGTTTTCTGCTTCCCTCCATTTAGGATTCAATTCCACATACATTATACTGCTTAATATTATCCTACAGGTCAGTGAGACTCTGTTTAGTTTTGTTTTTCAGCCTTTTGTTCTCTTGTATTTCAGCTTAGGTAGTTTCTACTTTTATATCTCCAAGTTCACTGATCCTTTTTCTGCAATGCATAGTCTGCTATTACGCTCACCCAGTAAGTTTTTAATTTCAGAAGTTCCTTTGGTTCTATTGTAACATCTTCTACTTCTCTCCTCATTATGTTCATAGTTTTCCTTTAATTTATTGACAATAATAGCCATTTTAAAGTCCTTGTGTGCTATTCTAACATATCTGTAATTTTTGTATTTGCTTCTAATGATTTACTTTTCTCCTGTTCATTGGTAACATTATTCTGCTTTCATAATTTTTTGTAAATCTAGCAATTTTGACTGAATTTTATGAACAATGTGTTGTTGGGTACCCGGATTTTGTTTTCATCCTTTAAAGAGCACTAAGTTTTGTTTTGTCAGGCAGTAAGTTGCTTGCAGATTAATTACATCCTATGGGGCTTGTTTTAATCCTTCATCAGGATCTGACCTTTCTCTTATGAATACCTTAAATATTCAATGAGGTCTTTCTGCTCTGACTAATTCAAATTTGAATTTCTCCCAGGCATATGTAAGTAATGGTGATTTTTCTACTTGCAGCTCTCTTGAAGTTTTTCTTTCCACACGTGTGTGGCCTCATGGACTCTCATCATATGCACACGCAATTTAGAATTCAGCCAAAGACCCAAGGAGACTCCCATGAAAATTTCTAGAGCTCTTTTTTGTGTGTAACTCATACTTTTTCAGTAATTTGGCTTGAAAATTCAACCTGATTCAATATCCCCAAATTTTTATGTCTGTCTCCTTAATTTAGTGAAACTACCATGGTTTGTTTATGTTCTCTCTTGCTGTACTAAGTCCAGAAAGTATGAATTACCTTAATGTTTTTCTTCTTGGTTTTATCTTAGTTCTTTGATGCTATTGTCCCATTTGTGAGAACAGTTGTTTTATTTATTTTGCCTAGTTTGTAGCTGTCTAGTTGTCTAGTTTTCTAGTTGCTTAGAGTGGGAGGTCTAATCCAGTACCAGTTATTCCATATGGCCAGAGAAAGAACCTTTGTGAAAACATTCTCATAGCAGCAAACTTTTTTCTTCAAAACCAAATATTACAGAATAAGAAAGAAAAAGGAGAATCAGATTTCATTCAACAGATATTTCCCAATTCTATTAGCTGTACTAACCGTGATGAAATAGTATTTTTTTAAGTGCTCTCAAGGAAGTTTTAGTCTGGTACCATGTTTTCAAACTTCAGTTTGTGAACACTTACAGGGTCATGAAATCACACCCAGAAATTCCAAGAAGAAGAAGAACAGAGAATGATAAGGTACATCACACATAGTAAATAGTATTCATAAATATTTCAATAAATGAAAGTCAAATTTGTTACATACATGTATACATACACACGATTACACATGTAAAATGTATATCTTACTCTCTTACTAAGTTTGAAAGCCATTGATTTAGTGAAAGAGAATTTTATTTACTTTCTGATCTTCTGAATGACAATTGTTTATTCAACAAACATTTCTCGAGTGTGCTAGGTGCCAGAATTGTGCTAAATACAAATGAATTAATAAAAAAAAAAAATCACTAACCTCAAGTAATTTACATTCTATTGCAATGTTTCTTATACTGTGGATTGTCACCAATTACGGAGTTATAAAATCACAACCAGCATTCAATCAACCACAAAAAAAAAAAAAAAGAAAGGAAAAAGGAGAAGGAGAAAGAAAACATCTAGAAAACATCATATTTTACTACTCATACCAAATGCATTTCATTAAACTTCTTTCAGTTATACACATAGGTACATGTGTTCTGCATCCTAATGTAAGATATATTTCTTAATGTGGATCTTGGTCAGAAAAGTTTGAAGGCTAGTGGTCATATGGAAGGCATTCTTTGGAAAAACCTATCTTAAATTTTGAAATAAGGCAACAGGGAGTACAGTATGTCATACATTGTGTAAGAGACCCAACCAAGGATAATTTAATTATGAAGAGGAGCACTATCCAATAGGACTTTCCGCAATAATGGAAATGCTTTGTATCTACGCTGTTCGATAGAGTAACCACTAGATACATGTGGTAATTGAATACTTGAATGTGTCTAGTGTGACTGAAGAACTGAATTTTTAGACTTTATTTAATTTTAATTAGTTAAAATTTAAATGTAAATGGCCAAAACTTGAGGAATATAACTTCGTTTGATGATGTTTACTATTAATTAAGGACTCTGATGTAGTAAAATAATATGTTAACTAACATATTTGTGTCCCTTAGAAAATTTCAGAGGTTATGGTTTTATTGCTCTGTACGACATTAACCCATTTTGTATCTAATCTAGCAATCTTATACTACCATTATTTTCTCAAAATGCCTGTTAGTACCTAGTTCCTTAAAATGCTCTTTAAACTACCTTTACCATCTTACTGGCTCTCGCATTAATGAGTTAGATAAAATCCTTGACAGATGTCCATTCATATCAAAGAATCATGTTTTTAACTTTCGGAAAATCATATGTCAACAGAACAATGTGATAATTGCAGTTTGGAATCGGGAACTAATTTTCTCTCCACCTAAACTCTGCCTGGGGTAATGGTGATGGTTGTTTGGAAAAAAACTCCGTTGAATTATCCTACAACATGCTTTTTGAGCTGAATCTTTGTAGGCAAAATAGGCTTTTATTAGACAAATGTAGTAGGAGTAGTCCTCCAAACGAAAGAAGCTGTTCATGAATGGTTCACAAACACTGTAAGCAATTCACTTATGTTGGAGTGGGGGTGCCTATGTCCAGGTGCGAATAAGAGGTGAGAATGGAAAGGAAGGGTGGCAGCAAGGGACAGTGAAAAGATCACTGGCCTCAGTCAGGAGACTAGGTTTGCATCCTAACTCGATCTTGTTGAGGGTGCCTATGTCCAGGTGCGAATAAGAGGTGAGAATGGAAAGGAAGGGTGGCAGCAAGGGATAGTGAAAAGATCACTGGCCTCAGTCAGGAGACTAGGTTTGCATCCTAACTCGATCTTGTTGGATAACCTAGAGCTGGCTAATTTGGCTCTTTGGGCCTGTTTCCACAACTGTATATTGGGGATATTAATAACTTTTAGCTATTATTACTAATAAGAGAGTGGTCAACAATTTCACACAATGCCAAGTTTGTATAAGATAAAGAGTGTGAAATCATCTATAATTGAATTCCCCAGTTGGGAAGTTATTGGCGACTGGCAAGAACTGCTTCAAAGGAGTAGGGGCAGAATGTGTTGAGAAAGGAATGGGAGGTGAGATGGTGAAGGAGATGAAGAGCTAGTCCTTTCAGAAAGCTTGCAGCGAATGGGAGAGAGGTGATTCAATTCAACAATTTTAAGAACCTCTTTTTGATTAATTGAGGAGACTTGAATATTTTTGCATTCTGATGGGAGAGAATGCATAAAGAAGGCCGAAATAATGATGACGGGATGGTTTGGAACAGGATTCACAGCAAAAGAGACAGAAGGGAAAGACATTGAAGACATAGACTAATTAATACATGAAAAAAATGGAGTAGAGAAAAACGTTTTCGTCCATGTGTATCCATGTTTGTCCATTTCTAATGAGTGCAGGTCTAATGTGAAGAGAATTGGAGGGGAAGGGAAAATTTGATGCACAGTTTGCATCCCAGAAAGCCCGACAGCCAAAGTGTCCACAGCAGATTCTTCCAGTATAACTGGATCATGTATGGACAACTTCAAAGAAAAGCAGTAAGGAACTTCCAAACCTTTGCCATAATTGGGGAGAGGGAGAGAAGACGAGATGTCAAAATATCAGGAACACAATCACTGGGTCACAAAGGCCTGAATAACTGCCGAAATCAAAGACTATGGCATGTAAACTTGGTTCAACTTGCATTTCAGAGACAGGGAACCAAACAGTTGCAAAGCCTGCCACATGCTCTACCAATCATCCCCTTTCGGTCTCTTGATTGGCCAATGCCAAGCAAGTGCTCTGGAGTAGACATTGATTGACATGGTAAAGAATCCAGAGGTTGGCTGATCTTTCTAGGCACTAGCCAATCCGGAAAGGGGCGGGCTGATTAAGCGTCAGATTTCCCCGAGCCGCGTTCCTTACAAATACTGGTCAGCCCAGTCACTGGCCCCCTTTCTCCCTTCTCTTGGGCCCTAACTGTGTGATGGAGCTTTCTTACCAGACCCTCAAATTCACGCATCAAGCGCGGGAAGCGGTAAGACAAACGTATTCAAATAAGAACTGTACCAGGAATTCCTCTTCCCGTGTTACTGCAGCCGGTTAGCGTGTCTCCGGTTGCTATGGCGACAGAGTTCGCCGCCCGGCTGGTTCAGGGGCAGTGAAAGGCCCCTGTGGTCAAATCCCTGGGCTGGGCTTGAGGCCATGATGCGGAAAGGACAAATCTGGGACAGAGGCGGGTTTGGGGGTGACGACGGTCTGATTAAAGGGACTGCAGGGTTGGTTTGTGACTGAGAAAATAAGTTATCAAGGAAGGGGTATTATTAGACAGGCTGGATCTTGATGGGTGAGTGGGTTTGGGGAGTGGTCAAAATTAGATGGTTGAAAGGCAGAGAAGCACTGATCTGGGAGTTAGAATATCGGGTTCTGGTCCTGATTAGCCACTAGGAGGGGAGAGACCCTAGGCATTTAATTCCCCTCCCGGGCTTCAGTTTCTCTGGTTGGAAGTAAGGGAATTGGACTGTAATCCTTTTCACACGAATATTACATGGACTTTACAATACATTCAGTGGTTTCCTGTGTCTGTATCATCTGCTACTGGCCAGCAATTCTTTCCACAACAATGAGCATGAATCGAGGACACATTATGCCAGGCACTGGCGAGATAAAAACCATGTTTCAGGGGGAACAAAAAAGGATAAATAAAAATTAATAGTTAAAAAAAAATACTGATATCTGGGGCCCACCCCCAGAGATACAGATTTGCTGAGATAAAAACCATGTTTCAGGGGGAACAAAAAAGGATAAATAAAAATTAATAGTTAAAAAAAATACTGATATCTGGGGCCCACCCCCAGAGATACAGATTTGCTGATTTGGGACGGTCCTGTACATTGATATTTTTAAAATGCTCAACAGGTAATTACAATGTGTAGCCAAGATTATGAACCACTACTCTAGTATCTTCCACCTTTTAAAAAACTAATAATGCAAGATAACGATAGCCCTTGTTTGGCCTCACATCCCCCTCTACGTACTACCCTCTCTCTATTGTTCTACAACTTCTAGAAAGGATTGGCTACACTTGGTGTTACTACATCCTCACCTCTGCATTGTACTTAAGCCCATTCCAATCTGAGCCTGAACTACTTGCATCAGGATCTTTTTGGGTAGCCTTTTAATAAGGCAGATTCCTGGGCCTCACCAAGATTTACTGAATCAGGAACTCTCTAGGATGGGTTCTTGAAACTTGCATTGTAAAAACACACTCCTGGTTTAAAAACCACAGTCCTAAATCATCTCAGACATTTTCATGACATCCACATGCCAAAAACTCCCCTAAACTAACTCTAGACTGGACTTCTTTGCCGAGAGCCCCAGACTCATGTCCTAGAAGATGGAATATGGAGAAGACAGTGAATTAACTGATTATTTGACATATCCAGTGGGGTATCTCAAGTATCTGCATCTTAACTTGCTCAATACCTGATTTTTAAACTTCCTCTCTAAAATCTTTAACTTTCCAGTATCACCTCCATCTGGGAATGTGAAACCATCATCCACCCAATAGCTCAAATAAGAATTCTTCCCCTTGGTCCCTCTCCCCTGTCTTCTACATGAAGAAGACATCAGCAAATCTTAGTGATTCTACTTCTACAAAGTGTCTTTAATAGTCTGTATCTCTACAGCCACCATTCACATAATCCATGCCATATAATTTAGTATTTAATTTGATTAATTTATATTATTATCTGTTGCCTGCATGTAACATAGCCTCTCAAAACAGATTTTCTGTAACTTGGAGGCAGAGACCGAAGTCTTATTTTCTGTTTTAGTCCCTAGATGGCACTGAGAGAAATACAAGTATTTAGGTATACTCACTTGATGGCTTGATTAAGAGTCTGAAAAAGTGAGTAAGTGGAGGTAGGGGAAGTGATCTGGTAAAATGAATATAAAGAAGATTGCACGTCCATCAGGAATTTTGATCATTTACACTAGCTATTGTATTAGGATTTCCAGAATATTTCCTTCTTATTTGGTTGATTTTTATTGTTGTTTCAAATTATTTATTTATACATATATTTTTTTATTTGATTGTTATTTTTAACACAGTAATATCAGCACATTGTTTACAATTTTTAATAGTTCAACAAAAGGTAAAAAGAAATCTCCTGCTTCACCTCACCCTGTCCTCAATTACTTCTCCTCTGAAACAACCATTTTGCCTGTCTTAGCAGCTTCTTCAAAATAACACATTTATAGGGCCGGCCTGGTGGCGCACTGCTACAGTGCGCCGCTTGGGAAGTGCGGTGACGCTCCCGCCGAGGGTTCGGATCCCACATACAGACTGGTCGCTCACTGGCTGAGCAAGGAGTGGGGGCAACACCGAGGGTTGCAATCCCGTTGCCGGTCCCGGTCCGGTATGGGCGCGACACAGGGTTGCGATCCGTTGCCGGTCACGAAAAAAGACAAAAAAAAAAAATAATAATACATTTATACTCCTGAAGCTAGATTTTTCATTCTCAGATATAGTTTACTTACTTTTCTGGAAAATGAGCAACTGGTTCTCTTTTATCTCCCCCTTTCCCTTCTGCCTTATCCTTCTCCCACCATCAGCACATATTTCACTTCCCCCATTCTCCCAAAATAGAAATTCTATCACAGTTTTTGTTAAGTTGATTTTTATATATTAATCTGATTACACAAATGTTGTTTACAGCCAAGCCATACCGTGTACCACAGTTACATTTTATTTTTTTGCTTTTGGGACAGGACTCAATCATATCTTAGCAAATACTTTATTATTTGCCTTAGTTTTCTACATAGTCATGAGCTGCATAATGATGTTTCAGTCAACAACAGACTGCATGTACAATGGTGGCTATACTACAGGCTTAGGTGTGTAGTAGTCTATACCATCTAGGTTTGTGTAAGTTACACTCTATGATGTTCACACAATGACAAAATCGCTTTAGGATGAATTTCTCAGAACATATCCCCACTGTTAAGTGATACATGACTATATTTGACACCACTTCCCTCCCAAACTTTCTGACAAAACTGTAGAACTACTCTCAATATGGTGAAGCTCATCAGGCAATTTCTAAGTTCCACTTTTTTTCTTGGTGACATCCTTTCTGGACCTCCCGCATTCTCTTGCTCTGTGGACTAGTTGTCACTGGGCCTGCTATACAGCTTTCTTCCAGAAAAGTCACTTCCCCTCTTTCTTGTGTTAGAAATCTTGTTTCCTGCATCCCATATCTCCTCTTTCTTGCCCTATATCCTTCTTTTAGTGAAACACATTGACCAATAACTACCTGAGAAAAGGTACATGGGAGGTAAACTTTTTGAAACAAGGTATATGTGAAAGTCTCTGTTCTCCTCTCATCTTGATTGATGGTTTGGCTGAAATTAATGCTCCAGGTTGGAATTGACTTCATCTCAATGGAGAAGGCACTGCTCCATTAACTCGTAGCTTCCAATGTGATTGTGAGAAGTCTGATGATGTTTTTTCCCTTTTTCTCTGAAAGCTTTTTGAGTCTTCTCTTTAACATACCTGGGTTCTAAATTTGCATGAAGATGTGGCTTGTTGAGGATTTTTTTTTTTTTTTTACTGTGCTGGTATGAAGTTATGGGCCATTTAGATTGGGGGATTCATGCCCTCAGTTCAAGAAAAAGAATTTTCATTATTTCTTCAGATAATTTTCTCCCTTTTTTTCATGGTTTTTCTTTCTAGAAGTCCTATCTGTTGGATGTTTAACTTCCAAATTGAGCTTCTAATTGTTTTGTTTTCGATTTCACATCTTAGCCTTCTTAACTTACCTGTCAAGAGAATTCTTTGACTTTTTATCCTATTCTATATGATATATTTATTTTCAAGTACTTTCTTATTGGTTATCTGAATGTTTCTTTTTCACAATATCCCATTCTTTCAGGATGCCATGACTCCTTTTGTCTCCCTGAGGTTTTATTTTTTTTCTTTCTTCCTTTCTTTTTCTTTTCTCTTGTCTTCTTTTCTTTTTCTTTCCTCTTCTCCTCCTCCTCCTCCCCCACCCCACGCCTTTTAGTCTTCTTTTGCTCCTGGCATTTTGTCTGAATCCTTTCAAATTTCTTTTTGTTTATCCTCCTGTGGCTTTATCTTTCATGTGAAAAATTTTCCTCAAAAGTTGGTAATCCTTGGCCTTTTATTTGTTTTTCAGAATGAGGCACCTAAAAGCTAATTAGGTAATCAGGTAGCTAAGAGCCTTTTCATTGTGGGATCCCAAATGTTAGTATCTGTAGCTCTTTTCTCTGAGATCTTCAGTTTCTTTAAGGAGAAATCCTCTACACCCTCCTAAAGGAAATGAGGGCAAAACACATTTAGTTGCCAGCATTGTGGGAGTTGTACAGGGAAAGTCGGTTGTAGGGGTGGAGGTGGGGAATGGCAGGTGGAGCTTTGCTTTCCTGTTTAGTGTATAGACTTCCACTTAATTTCTCCTTCCTTCAGGTAGGCCTGGTATCCTAAAATTCAATGCTTCTCTGGTTGAGTTTCTTCTGAGAGTAAACATCTAGGATTCTCTTTTTTTTTTTTTTTAAAGATGACCAGTAAGGGGATCTTAACACTTAACTCGGTGTCATCAACACCACACTCTCCAAAGTGAGCTAACTGGCCATCCCTATATAGAGATCTGAACCTGTGGCCTTGGTGTTATCAGCACCACACTCTCCCAAGTGAGCCACCGCCGGCCCTTAAACTTCTAGTCTTCTGCTAGGGGAGGGGAGGGATTTTTACCTGATTGGGTTGGGGAAGAGAATCAGTTATACTTCTACATTCAGCCTGCTCCTCATTCCTCACTCTGCCCTTAGAGGTGCCTGACAACTACAGAGGTACCTGGTGCCCCAGTTTCTGTAACTTTCTAGGGTTCCCTCCTATACACCTGTTTGCTTCATGTTGGCTTCTTCCTCTGTCGATATGGTTTTCTTTGGTTTTGGTTTTCTTTGCTTTTTGCTTTCTGTGCTTTCCTAAGTTAGCTGGCATTTATCCATTTGCTTCATCTGTTGATTTTATTGACATATCTGTCTGTTGTCACCTCCTCCTCTGGATTCTTTGTCCTTGATGGATCATAGACTTTTATTCCTTTGCCATTACTTTAATGTGGTTAGGGAGGGAGCAGAGATAAATGGTCTCTAGAATGTTTTTTATCTGGATATTTATTGAATGCCTACTTAGTACAAAGAATCATACTAGTTGCTGTTGCAGGGAGGTGGTTTCAGATTTAAGAAATCAACTAATATATGATTCATATGTAAAAAATAACTTTAATTTTGGTTGCTTTCAAGTTAGGCATTTCTCATACATATGTTAATATATTCAGATTTTATTTTAATATGGTTATTTGTTTGGATAGTGTAGGAGCTGGTGGCTAAGCAGAATGGGTGTCAGTCGCTTTTGAATTCATATCCTGGTTTTCACTTGGTTAACACTGAGGTAAATATGCATTTATTCATTAACTTATACAATAAACATCACTTAGTTCTTACTACCTATGAGATTAAAACATGGTACAGGTGTTTTGAAATAGCCATAAATGGTAGCACTGACGAGGTTGCTTATTCTTAGGAAATTTATCTTCTCTTGGTTTTTATGACACTAACAGTCTCCTAGTTTTCTACTTTTCTTCCTGGTCTCCTTGATGAGCTTCTCTTTCTCTGCCCCATAAATCTTGTTCTTTAGGATCTGGATTTGTCTTTCCTGTACAGCCTCCTTACCAACTGGATAAAGTGTCCCTCCTTGATGCAGTGAGTAGACATCACCATACCACCTTTATCTCAGGAAATTATAGTTGAATATTTACTTGTTGATTCCTTAGTAGACCATAAGCTCCTCAAGGACTCTGGCAAGTTTCATTTCTGACTAGTAAATTGATCACACTTTTGTAGAGCTTCTTAGTCTTTAACATGCACACTAAGCAACTGGGACCTTTTGAAAATTCAAGTTCTGATCCAGTAGTCTTGGGGTGAGGTGTTGTGATAGTTAATTTTATGTGTCAATTTGGCTGGGCCATGGAGTGCTAAGACATTTAGTCAACATTATTTTCATTGTCTGTGAGGGTGTTGTGGATGAGTTTAACATTTGAATTAGTAGACTGAGTAAAGCAGATTGGTCTCCCTAATGTGAGTGGGCCAAATCCAATCGAAGGCCTGAATAGAACAAAAATGGTTGAGTCTCTTACAAGTAAGATGGAATTCCTCCTGTTTGACTGCCTTCAAACTGGGACATTGTTGTTTTTCCCCACATTTAAAGTCAAATGGAAATATTGGCTTTCTTGGAGTCTTGAGCCTGCCAGCTTTTGGACTGGAACTACACAATCCACTCTCCTAGTTCTCAGGCCTTCAAACTGAAACCGGAACTACACTATACACACACACACACACACACACAGTATCTCTTTATATATATGCATATATACACATATATACATATGCACACAAACACACGCATATGCATATATACAGGTACATAGTTGGTTTTGTCTCTTTGGAGAACCCTAGTACAGATTTGTATCACAAGCTCCTGTGTAATACTGATGCTGCTGGTGATCTTTGGGTAGCAAAGATCTAGAACAAAGAATTTTCTTCTACTCCATTTTAAATTTAGTGTTTACTTTTACTTCTATTTTTTTAAAATATAAAACACTTCATGAATTTGCCTGTCACCTTTGTGCAGGGGCCATGCTAATATTCTGTATATTGTTTCAATTTTAGTATATGTGTTGCTGAAGAGACCACTAAATTTAGTGTTTAAATAAAATAAGGCTATATCCAATTGATATACCTCTCCCACTTTGTTTATTCAACCTTTGTGTAAGAATCCTCTAAAATGCTCTAAAGGCAAGGAAGCTCTAAGGAATAATTGCTCAAATGTTTTTAATTTGACTACAAAATTAAACAAACAAATAATAATTGGTATCAATGTGCAGGAATGGTTTTTGGAAACCCATAATTAATTCACTGATATGTAGAATTACAATTCAATTTTTGTAATTGATCTTATTTGAGCCACATTGCTAAACTCATTTATTAATTCTAATTCATGTTGATTCCTTGAATTTTCTACATATGCAATCCCATTATCCATGAATAAAGACAGGGTTAATTGTTTATTTTTAATTTCTACATGATGTATTTATTTTTCTTGTCTAATCTTACTGGTTAGGACCTCAGTATTAGTCAGTTTTTGGTCACTTGTAACAGAATACCTGAAACTGGATAATGTATAAAGACATGAAATTTATTTCTTACACTTTTGGAAACTGAAAAGTCGAAAGTTCAAGGGCACATCTGGTGAGGGCCTTCTTGCTGGGAACTCTCTGCAGAGTACTAAGGCAGTGCAGGATATCGGGTAAACAAGGAGGACAAAATGTGCTAATGTGCTTCTTCTTATTATAGCACTCCTAGTGCCACTGCCTTGATTACCCATTCATCCATTAACAAGTGAACCCATGATTGGATTATACCCTCGATAAAGGCATAGCCCTAATGATTAAATCACCTCTTAAATGCGATGCCTATCAACACTGCCCCACTATGAATCCAACTTTGGAGAGAACAAACATTAAATTACAGCTACCTCCAGCACAAAGTTGAATTTTTTAAAATAGTTTAAGATGAAAAATGTTGTCTTTCCATAGAGGTGATTTAGGTTTGTTTCGGCTTGTGCCTGGAGCAAGCCCCTCAATCCAGGAATATCTGAATCCAGTTTGAGTGACTGAGATATTTCTGCACCACATAGAGAATGGGAAACTGAGCCTGGGCAGCTTAACTTCCGTATTTATTCCTAGGACAGAGCCCTTGATAGGGTCCGCTATCTGGCTGAGGCTAGAAATCCAAATTTTCTGCCTATAGCACCTTGAGGTTGTCAACAGCACTCGGTATTCTAGCATTTTGGATGTAGACAGATATCTGAAGGAACAATGGCTTCCAATAAATGGTCACAAATGTGCATCCTCCTTCCCGAACCCTTGTGCCTGGAGCAAGCCCCTCAATCCAGGAATATCTGAATCCAGTTTGAGTGACTGAGATGTTTCTGCACCACATAGAGAATGGGAAACTGAGCCTGGGCAGCTTAACTTCCGTATTTATTCCTAGGACAGAGACCTTGATAGGGTCCGCTATCTGGCTGAGCCTAGAAATCCAAATTTTCTGCCTATAGCACCTTGAGGTTGTCAACAGCACTCGGTATTCTAGCATTTTGGATATAGACAGATATCTGAAGGAACAATGGCTTCCAATAAATGGTCACAAATGTGCATCCTCCTTCCCGAACTCGAACAGGCCTGTATTCCTTTCCAACCACCCCACCGCCCCCCGAGTACCCTGTCCAAGGCG
>NW_007728791.1:277478-279936 GCF_000696425.1 Galeopterus variegatus | reverse complement strand
CCTCAATTTAGAGGAGTGAAAAACAGAAACTAATCCAGGAGGGCAAAAAAATGTTGTAACCCCCATGTGTTGTGTTGTGTTTATGTTATGTGGGTGGTAGGGAAGGAGTCGGAGCCCCCACTCCAGTCGGAGCCCCCACTCCAGAGTGGAATTCAGTCAGTGGGAAACACCAACAGGAGTAGGAAGGAACCCAAGAGGAGTGGTTTTGAGTAGCATCAAGGACAGAAGCGACCAGGGTGGCTGGGATCCGAGTGGCATTTCAGGTGGGAATCATAGTAGATGTGATGTGGCTGTAAGCCACGACATGACTGTGCTCAGGGTCGTGGCCAGCCGGACAGGTCTCTGAGCAGGTGGATAGATGCCTCTCCAAGAGGCAAGGAATTTCATACAGAATGCATGCAGAAAAATAGGGAGTGGTTTATCTGTAATTCCTAGCTTTATCTGTTAATGTAAAGACTTGCTTTTAGTCATATCATATATATGTATATACACATATATACATACACATATATACATATACATATTTTTAGTTAGTTATAATTTAAAAATAAGGACTACTTATATATTTTATTATTCTCTCATAAAAAATTCCCTGTTATGTGAAGAAAAAGAATGACTAAAGAAAGGTGATATATTTATTTTGCATTTCATGTTGCTGAATTCACTACTCACCAGAAAAACCTGTGAGGAATATTGTAATTTTTCTATATTTTCAAAAACTCCCAATATTCTAAAGGGAATTATCTAAAGGGAATTTTTGCAAAGTTTATTATAATGCCCTAACTCAGAAATTTCTGGGAGTTTAACTAAGAAAATAAAGAAAATTTTATAACTATATTCTGGATTTACGTATAAGAGGAGTCTTACGAATGTCGGTGATGAGAGCAAAACAATTGGAAACAAACTAAATGTTCAATAATAAAAACCAAATTAAATAAACGATGGTATGCCTGTACTATAGAATACTATAGACACAGAAATAATTGTAAAATATTGACACCAGAAAGTGTTCAGCAAACCACAGAATGAGTTTTGATAAATGTATGCACGTGTTTAACCCACACACCTACCGATATATAGAATAATACTATCACTCTAGAAAAATTCCCTTGCACCCTTCCCGATCCTTCCCCTCAGCCCTCCCCCATGCCCAGAGGCAATCGCTGTTCTTTTTCCACCATAGATTAGTTTTCTGGCTCTAGAATGTTCTATGAGTGGGGACCATATGGGGCATAGCACTCTGCGTGTGGGTTCTTTCACTCAGCATCTTTTCTGAAATTCATCTAGGTTGTTCATATGTTAGTAATGCGTTCCTTTCTATTGCTGAGCTGTATTGTATTGTATCAATATATCAGTTTTTAANCATAGTAGATGTGATGTGGCTGTAAGCCACGACATGACTGTGCTCAGGGTCGTGGCCAGCCAGAAAGGTCTCTGAGCAGGTGGATAGATGCCTCTCCAAGAGGCAAGGAATTAATATAGAGTGCATGCAGAAAAATAGGGAGTGGTTTATCTGTAATTCCTAGCTTTATCTGTTAATGTAAAGACTTGCTTTTAGTCATATCATATATATGTATATACACATATTACATATATACACATATATACATACACATACATACATATACATACTTTTTAGTTAGTTATAATTTAAAAATAAGGACTACTTATATATTTTATTATTCTCTTATAATAAATTCCCTGTTATGTGAAGAAAAAGAATCACTAAAGAAAGGTGAGATTTTTTTTTTTTTACTTTGTGTTGCTGAATTCATTACTCCCCAGAAAAACCTGTGAGGAATATTGTAATTTTTCTATATTTTCAAAAACTCCCCATATTCTAAAGGGAATTTTTGCAAAGTATATTATAATGCCCTAACTCAGAAATTTCTGGGAGTTTAACTAAGAAAATAAAGAAAATTTTATAACTATATTCTGGATTTACGTATAAGAGGAGTCTTACGAATGTTGGTGATGAGAGCAAAACAATTGGAAACAAACTAAATGTTCAATAATAAAAATCAAATTAAATAAATGATGTCATGCCTGTACTATAGAATACTATAGACACAGAAATAATTGTAAAATATTGACACCAGAAAGTGTTCAGCAAACCACAGAATGAGTTTTGATAAATGTATGCACCTGTTTAACCCACACACCTACCGATATATGGAATAATACTATCACTCTAGAAAAATTCCCTTGCACCCTTCCCGATCCTTCCCCTCAGCCCTCCCCCATGCCCAGAGGCAATCGTTGTTCTTTTTCCACCATAGATTAGTTTTCTGGCTCTAGAATGTTCTATGAGTGGGGACCATATGGGGCATAGCACTCTGTGTGTGGGTTCTTTCACTCAGCATCTTTTCTGAAATTCATCTAGGTTGCTCATATGTCAGTAATGCGTTCCTTTCTATTGCTGAGCTGTATTGTATTGTATCAATATATCAGTTTTTAA
>NW_007728791.1:275553-276827 GCF_000696425.1 Galeopterus variegatus | reverse complement strand
AGTAATGCGTTCCTTTCTATTGCTGAGCTGTATTGTATTGTATCAATATATCAGTTTTTAAATCCATTTTCTATATTTTTAATGTAGTAAAATACCCATATAGAATTGATCATCTTAACTGCCTTTGAGCATACAGTTCAGCAGTGTTGAGTACAGTCACACTGTTGTGTGACCATTACCACCGTCCATCTCCAGAACTTTGCATCTTGTAAAACTGAAGCTCCTTCCCTATTGAACACTAACCACCCATTCCCCTTCCCCCGCTCCTTGTAACCAACATTCTACTGTCTGCCTCTATGAATCTCACTCCTCTAATTACTTCATGTAAGTGGAATCATTTGGTATTTGTCCTTTTGTGACTGGCTAATTTCACTTACCGTAATGTCCTCAATGTTCAGCCATGCTGTAGCGTGTGTCAGAATTGCCTTCCTTTTTAAGACTGAATAATATTCCATTGTACATATACCACATTTTGTTCATCCATTAATCTGTCAGTGGACACTTGGGTTGCTCCCACCTCTTGGCTACTGTGAATAGTGCTACTGTGAACATGGGGTACGGATATCTCTTCAAACTCTGCTTTCAATATTTGTGGGTGCATAGTTAGAAGTAGGATTACTGCATCATGTGGTAATTTTATTTTTAATTTTTTGAGGAAACTCCATACTGTTTTCTACAGTGGCTGTACCATTTTACATTCTCAGCAACAGTGTGCAAAGGTTCCAATTTCTCCACATCCTTGACAGCACACTGTTTTCTGTTTTTGTTTTATAGTAGCCACCCTAATGATGTAAGGTGGCTTTTCTATATCATTTTTATAAATTTCTACAGTAAAAATAATAATAGGACACACAGAAAAAGGTTAGTACTGGTTATTTTAGGTGATGGCACTAGGAGAGGTTTTGGGTTTTTCCTCTGTGTTTTTCTATGTCCTCCAAGTTTTCATGGAGCATTACCTGTTTTTGTAATGAGAAAAAAATTTTTTTTAACAAATTTCCTGTTTCATATTTGTACAGCTGCCCTTTGTAACATCGTAGCTATAACTGAGAGAGATGTCCCACGGGTGTGGTCCTGATGACCACCCTACGATGCCGTGACAATTGCTTCTATTCTGACCTTTGGACCCTTGGAGTGATGATAGTTCTTTCCTAAACCATCTCCTCCAAGGAAAAAGGAAGTAACACCCTACCTATTTTTACACTGTCTATATGCTTTTTACTTTTCGTATGTCGTGTGTGTGTGTGTGTGTGTGTGTGTGTGTGTGTGTGTGTGTG
>NW_007728791.1:270442-274496 GCF_000696425.1 Galeopterus variegatus | reverse complement strand
GAGAAAGAGACAGAGACAGAGGGAGAGAAAATTTCTGGTTGCTGTAATTTCTGTCAGAACTATAAAATCTCCTTTTATATATGCTTTTTATTTTTATATGTACACATTTTTGTGAACATATATTGCATACAGTATACATATTTTGTGTGGTGCGGGAGAGAAAGAGAGAAGAATTTCTAGTGGCTAAAATTCCAGAAAGTCCATTGAAACTATAACAATGAAAACATTACTAAGAATGCTTAGGATGTAGAACTTTAGGTATCCTTTACTTCTAAACTTTCATTTTGCAGGTGAGTGAGAGACTCAAGGAACAGGCTTCCTTGGGGCTGTTGTTCAAATGAAAACCCACGTTCCCAGAAGCATTCCTGTACCCTATTAGGGATTCAGTGTGAAAGTCAGCTCCATGGAAGCCCCTAAGACTAGAAACGCACCCATCCCGGAGTGGCCGGGCCCCGGGAGGAGCAGGCTCACTTCTCCTCCTGCCCAGTGGCGGCCAAGCAGCATTCCTCTTCCAGGTCCCCCACCCACGCCCCCAAAGCTAGTGTGAATGGAAATAAAACTAACCTTTGACTGGTTCTTAAGTATACATAAAATCTGAATAAAACAAAGAAAACACTGCTATTTCATTGGATTATATTTCACAGGCAGAGTAAAAATGGCTTATTTCTGTGAGCATGGAACCTCTAACAATTCCCCTAAATGCACAGAACTTATTTTGTTACAAACGTGGTGTACATTAGTCATGAGTTGTATGTGCATTGTGCGTGCATGTGCTGGGTGCCTGAGTTTGCTGTTGTTTTAGAAAAACATGCCTATTTTCTTTCTAATCTAATTAATTATAATGGATAATCTGTATTTTTTTAGTATATCAAGAAATTGAGAATCATTTCCATGCATATGTACAAAAAGTAAATATCTATTTTCAAGAGCAAACAAGCTCAATACAGAATTTATTTCAGAAAAAAACTATTAAATGTTTCTCTTGAAAAAAGAAACCCAGCAGGTATTCTGTCAGCTGCTGCTGTGTAGAGCTTCCGCGGGCTCACTGTCAGGCATGATAGTCTTCACAGAGGCGCGGGCACCGCACGTCCAACCAAGCCCCTTACGATAGGCAACCGGCATAGGCTGTAAAAAGGGCATGGAACGTGGATCTTTGGACATCGTGCTTCAGGGGAGTTTGGCATGTGCCTTCAGGCCTTCAAGGAGTGAACCTACCACAGGAGGCCTTGGGGACCCACAGAGGGCCCATGATCCCTTCCATCCACTCTCAGCAGCCTGGACCTGGGACGGGCAGTGACCTGAGAGTCCATCCTGGGCATGACATGAAAAGCCTGCAGGGCTGTGTGCATCTCATGCACATGAGAGACAGGAACTGAGAAACACTTCAGAGGGAAACAAAATGAAAGACCAGAGAGACCACAGCAGGTTGAGTACAAACGAAGTTATGAAGAGACAGAAACTGTGCGTGAGCCTGAGAGGAAGAGAAAAGAGAAAAATTTAGCTGCTTTCAGAGAAAGCCCCGAAGAGACAAGCGAGCTCCCAGAGCTGACATCTACGTAGTTGGCAAGGATGAAATTGCACACGGACAGTCATTCATGTTTCTGTTTGCATGTGCGTGGCATACACACAGGAGAAGCTGGCTGGAAAGGTATTTACCAAAATGTTAACATGTGGTCCCTGTTTCCCTCTTTACTGTACTTTGTGTTTTCCAAAATTGATACTTATTACACATATATATCGATTAAAACAGTGGATGGATTTTTCTACTAGATCAGAAGTATCAAAGTGAGTAAGTCCATTTTATTCATAGCTACAGTTGCTAAAAACGCATATGGTTCAGTTAGGCATATTTTGACATGCTATGTTTTTTTTTTAAATTAGTACCAATAATAAAAGTGTCTCCCTTTATACAGTGATGTCTTCCTCTTGTCAAATGTTTTAAGTGAATATAAATCGGCCAACTCACCAAGGCTTTTCCAAGCAAGTGATTTGCAAAGGCTTAAGGGCTGAATCCTTGACATCCGTCCCAAACTGTCTCTGAGGGCCAGAGTGTTGATACTCCACTATTTTATTCAGTCTAAAATAGAGGACTGTATTTACAAGAAAAGTCATGCCAGAGAGCAGAGAAACTTGCAAAAGAAGAATTAACAAAAAGAAAAATTTAGCATGTACTCAAAAAAAAAAAAAAACATTAGGTAAATGAGGTGAAGTTTAGCAGACTGCAAAGAGAAAACTGTAAATAGACTATAAATTAAATTACACATCATAGAAAAAGAAATCATTCCAAAAGATCACACCTCCACTGGAAAGCCTTGAAAAGATGCTTTTTTACTGTAGCCTAGAGACAAAGTCTGCTGTGAACCTGAGTGGCCCGTGTGGTGGGGGAAGGATAGCTCATCTTGGGGTTGCAGATGTGGCTTCCTGGTCCTTTGCCATTGCAAACTCCTTCCTTACTCTTATCTCCAATCTTCTCCAGTCACCAGACTCAGCCCACTGTCATTTCAGCTTTGTCTCAGGCCA
Source organism: Galeopterus variegatus (assembly GCF_000696425.1). Taxonomy (NCBI): domain Eukaryota; kingdom Metazoa; phylum Chordata; class Mammalia; order Dermoptera; family Cynocephalidae; genus Galeopterus; species Galeopterus variegatus. The sequence goes on along the minus strand of NW_007728791.1, from coordinate 271,976 downwards.
CCTGGCCCACACTGACCCATTGAAACCCTGAGGTTCCTCCCTGGGCCTCATTCCCATCACCTGCAGGCGCCCCCACTTGCCCACACGCACAAATTGTGGATACACGAGTAGGAATCATAATGGTGAAACGCCTTGTGTGAAAACCCAGGTCTGAAGAAATTTCTAAAGTGAGTTGCCTTTCTGCCTCATGCAGATGACCCCATCGTTGTAATGGTGATGTGGGCAAGGACAATAATTCCATATCCATTTCCCAGGCAGGGCTGTGGGGTGGCGACACGAGAAGCCGATGTCCCTGTGGACTGCCCAGGTGGCAGGGCCCGTAAGGACAAAGCCTCTCCTCTGTGTAACCAGAGGGGACAGAGGGGTCTTCAAGAGAGAAGCATGCACTGGTCAGCTTGGCAGATTGCATCCAGTTCTCACGGTATGTGTGTTTGACCAAAGCAGCAGGCAAAGGCTTCAAGTGCGCTTTTGCACACATGGAATCTGAGAGTCTGGGAGGACAGAATTCCTGTGCAAACACCCACAGGCACGCATCCAGCTGTGTGGTCCCTGTCACTGACCTGCAAGTTTAGGATCCACCGGCAGGAGGTGCTCCATGTGGCCACAGCAGCCTGGGAGACAGGGGCAAAGTCTTGCAGGAATGGCTTCCTATTGGAACCAACAGTCAAACAGAGATAGGCTTGATTTTATAATTTAGTTTAAGTTTAGATGTTAAATTACGTGTAGGTTGAAAGTCTTATAGCTGCTGATTTTGTCACGTAGGCTGCAGTTAACGATTAATTAAGAACTGTTGAGTCAGGAATCACAGGATGCAATTCCTGCCTCTGTGCCCTAATGATAACATCACTGACATATAGTGATGCAGGCCCTAGGAGCCGATCCCACCAGCCCTGACTGGCTCAAACTGGATGAAGCCACAGACCCTCCACTGGGCCTGCACGAGTGGCCAATGGGTGACCTAGTGACACTGCAGGGCCTAACCCCCCACCTCCTGATCATGCTAATGCCACCACTTTTGAACATGTGTCCCATGAAGCATGATCAAACTACCGCATGCACCCCAGGGACTTTCCAGATTCCCCTTTCTTTGTTCTGTGCTTCCCTCAGTCGCCTTTCCCCCTTCCTGCCCACTTTGCCTTAAATATACCTCACTCCCCGCCATCAAGCTTGGCCGCCTTTGTGAGTAAACCTTTTTCCCTGCTGTAAAGACCTGTGCTGCGGTATTTGGTTTGTGTAGCACGCAGGCAAACAAGCTCCATTGGGGTGGGCAACAGTATGCTGGGTGAGGCTCACCTACATTTCCCGAGAGATGAATGGGGGGCAGAGAAACAGGTGAAGAGACAGAGGAGGGCAGAGGAGGTCTTACAACTGGGGTGTAAGGAGGGGGCAGGGATGTAAACCCAGAAATGCCCCATCACAGAAGGGAAGTAACAAAGGCCATTCTATTAAGTGGAGAGAGAAGAGCACAAGCTATTTGTATTAGTCCATTTTGTGTTGCTATAACAGAATTACCTGAGACTGGGTAATATATAAA
>NW_007728791.1:266893-270092 GCF_000696425.1 Galeopterus variegatus | reverse complement strand
GACTGAGGCTAGTCTTGTAGTTGAAGTGCACGTGTCTTAGGGATTTTGGCTTAATAAGCTAATCAAGCACAAGGAAAGGGATTTAGCTATTTCAATAAACCTCCTCATTCTGTCACCTTTCATTCTGAGTGACCCTTCACTTTGGTTTTAGAAGTGTAAGTTAGAATTCTAAAGCGGCATAAAGATTATGACATGTATACTTAGGTTAACAAAACCTGATGGGTCAACATGGCAGGGGAAGAGCAAATGGGATCTTCGAGGTGTCAATTGGAAACCACACATGTGGAAGGTCGCCTTGCAAAGGTATGAATGCAGGTGTTGTTGCGAATGAACAGAAGACCACAGAATGGAAAAGAAAGATTTTCTTGACTATCAAGGTAATCTTGTAATTGTTTTCCAAACCAGGACACTTATTTTTTTTTTAAGAATGAAAGGGGCGCTATTTATTAATAATTAAGCCAGGACGACAAGTGTAACCCTAAAAGAAAGATTTTCTTGACTATCAAGGTAATCTTGTAATTGTTTTCCAAACCAGGACACTTTTTTTTTTTTTTAAGAATGAAAGGGGTGCTATTTATTAATAATTAAGCCAGGACGACAAGTGTAACCCTGGCCTCTCTCAGGCAAACTGGGAGGTGTGCTTGCTCTACCTTTAGGGAGAAGTGGTCCAGGTGAGACGTTCAAGTTCTCTATGCCAGGAGCCTGGGAAGAGTAAACACCCATCTCATAGTAACGATTGCTGATGTCAATCCCTTGCTTGAGAAGACTTGAAAGCAAGAACCGTCTGCTTTTCATCTCTCTCACCCTAGTTGTGCAGCGGGCACTCACAAATAATGGCAAAGGGGATGGATGTTAAAGAGACAGATGACAAAGCATTTCACATAAATTCAAGTAGGACACACACACAAACTATAGGTGAATTAGGAATTTGATGGTTTCTGCCTTTAAAAAAAGTGTAGCCATTTGTCGGGGTAGGGCTCATAGACCCTTCAAACCCATTGTACAGACTGGTTCACAGACCCCTCACATGCCCACCTAGGTCACCAGACCCCTCACATACAGGTCGTGAGCTAGGTAATTGGGAAAAGACTTTGGGAGCCGTTGGCAGAGTTGACAGGTTCATTCCAATGCCAGCTCAGTCCTCAGCTTCAGCAGCAGCGGTGGCCTCCCAGGGACCCTGGCAGCAACAGCCTCCAGTAGCAGTAGAAGCCTCCCCAGGACTCCCCCCAGGGCATCCCGGAGGCAGAGGGCACTGTGGATCAGAGCTGTTCATCCTTTATACTTAAGCCCGATAACCCACAAACACCTGGCTGTGAGTCAGACAACCCAGGAACATCTGGGTGCACATGTGCAATTACATCAGGCAATAACCAAGGAACACCTGGGCGCACATGCACAGTTAACATTTACATCAAACAGGCTAGGTCATGCTCGGCAAGATTCCAAACCTCTGAGGGAGCCTGACCATTTATCCATTTCATTTTCCCTACACCATCAGAGTAGTAGCTTTGAAATTAGGTCATGGTGTTTAGAATGTGTCTATTTATATTGTTTCCCTAGCCTAGAACAGTGGTTGGCACAAATTATTGTTGAATAAATGAATTTGGATTGAATGATTTTTGTCTGTGTGAACTTGGGTAAATACTTCACATCCCTGATTCTTGGTGTTAATATTCTTAGGCATTAATATTTACTTGATAGGACTATCATTACCACTGGAGAAAACATAAAGTCTCCAGTGTAGCACTCACTTGGTACTTGGTACTCACTAGGTGCCTAATAAAGAACAGTGGTGATGATGACTTTTCACATTATTACTATCATATCCAGGGAATGCTGAGAGATTGCACCTTTCCCTGTTTTGCCTGAAAGCGCAGCAGATTCGTATTTTATCTCTTGCAGGAACTGGCCCCCAGTCTGCTTCACCAATCTTCTTCCCCTTTTGCCCTCCATGCAGTCTCAGTTTGTAAGAAAGTGGTTCTGTCCCTCTCCCTAACCCCACACAGATAGATTTCCACCAAAGTTGTTCTTGCTGCCAAGTGCTGGACTGCCCTTCTCCCACAAGTCCACAGGTCCACACAGTGGGAGCCAGGGCTGGGTGAGTAGAGCATGGGCGGGGTTTTAGCCCCCACAAGTCCCCTTGTGCAGTGAGCAACTTGTACACCCATACATGGCAGACCCACGCCTGTCACTGCTCCCGTCTAACTCCGATTTATTTCTCATGATCCAACTTATGTCTTATCTCCTTTTTGTAGCCTTCTCTGTCCATTCACCCTGGTGGTTTCTTCTTTCTCAGAACTCATACAGGACAAGTCTTTACACTGGTCATGTGATGCTTCTCATTCAAAGTTTTGTTCACCTGATACTCACATGGGCAGCTTGGGCCCAGAGTGGCCCAGGCAAGCATATTCTAATATTCTCTGGGGTGATTCTGATGCACACAGAAGGAAGGTTGGAAACTACTGCTCTAGTCTTTACAGCCCCCTGTTTAGGGAGGAAAGTGTTGGTGCTGCCTGTAGGTCCCCATTTCAGTCCTGTTTTCTGTCCACTCCATCCACCTAAGTGCATTAGCCTCAGCATCTAATGCTATTAAGTAATTTCACAATCATTTCCAACTAGCTAGAAAACATATCTGACTCCTGTGGAATCTTCTGCACATGGCTGAAGGACTATCTGCTCAGAACTGCGAATGTTAAAGCTGTTTGAGATCAGTGCTTTTTCCACTCCTTGTGTGTCTATCACCCAGTTCTTCTATAAACCATGAAATAAGAGATTGGAGAAGGTCCACATGTAAAATGACTATCCAAAATAAAGAGATTAAAATATAATTGATCTTTAAGATTTGAACTCAAATTTTAAAAAAACCTGGAATTTTTGTGGTTTTAAACTTGCCTGTTTTAGACATGTAAGTACTCATTCATTTATAAAAAATGCCCATCATTAGGCATGCCAGGTTGCCTCCAGAGAAAAAAGTGAAGTATGTCTTATCAGGTGAAACAAATGATCTCCTCATCTAAACCTTTCATTTCATTTATAAAAAATGCCCATCATTAGGCATGCCAGGTTGCCTCCAGAGAAAAAAGTGAAGTACGTCTTATCAGGTGAAACAAATGATCTCCTCATCTAAACCTTTCATTCATTGCATGATCCAGCACATTTTTATGACATGCAGGAACAGTTACAATAAATAACAGTTTTC
>NW_007728791.1:264605-266253 GCF_000696425.1 Galeopterus variegatus | reverse complement strand
ATTGCATGATCCAGCACATTTTTATGACATGCAGGAACAGTTACAATAAATAACAGTTTTCCACTGGCCTACTTAAATAACTGTTAAAAATTATCTCCAAGGAAATTATGCTGTATTGTTCTTAACTTTGCCTAGTTAAAAAAATTGACAATTGATTGTGAAATAAAACATACATACAGAAAAATGCATAAGCCATAGATTTAGTAAATCCTTATAAAGCAAACAGCTGTGTCACCAGATCACAAACAACACTGCCAGTGCCCCAAAGCCCCAGAGCCCCCTGGGTCCCAATGTAACCACAGCCCCTATTCCTCACTGGGAAATGGGTTTGTTTTATTTGCAAGCCAACCCACAGCCTCACCTCATGTTCTGAGAAAGTCCCAGAGTGAGATGAGACCAATCTGTTCAACTGTTTTTAAGGGAAACTCTTTAAAATCCAAACCCAGAATACTTCCCGTTTCTGGGACAGCTGTAACTAATTCCCCAGCTCTTGTCCTGGCCTCATGCAAGCAGGGGTTTCCTCACAATCCTGCTAACCCAGCTCCTAAGAAATCAGATTTTATTACAAGATTGCAGTTACAATACAGGCACTGTTCAAGACAGTTAGGTAATTTATCAATTAACCAATCGCAGTTATTATCTGTGACAAGAACATAAAATGTTAGACCTGAGATGTCAATTTTATGAATAAAACAAAGCAGAAACCCTAAAGGGATGAAAGGACTTCTGGAGAAACCTGGATACAGGTTTACTTCCACTTCTTCCTGGAACCCAGCCAAAATTATTTGTTTTTATTTATTTATTTTTCTGGGACAGACCGGTACACGGACTGAACCCTGGTATAATCAGCACCATGCTCTAACCAACTGAGCTAAGTAGCCAGACCTGTTCATGTTTTTAAAGTGGGGAGAAAGGATAAGACCCTCAAAAACCAAGAGAGTGAAAGGCGGAGAGCCACAGCAAAGCCTGGGGGCTGGAAGCACAGGGACTGACGAGTGGATGGATGGACGCTAGGTGAGGCCCACCAGAGCAGGTAACTGGAGCCAGCAGCGAGGACCTGGGAGGAAAGGAGGACCCAGGAGGAAGGAAGCTCAGGCATCTCTGAAAGGGGGCATCAGGCGGGACTGAAAACAGGAGGGTTGGCTGGAAGTGTGCAGGATACTCGGTCCTCCCCCAGATCCTCTTCCACACCCTGGAGAGCAGGCAGCAGCCCCACAGGCAGCAGCCCCATCCCCAGCTGAAAAAACCCTGATGTCTAACCTAAAAGAAGTTATGGAGATCTGAACTTGGGAACATGAAGCAGAGCAGGTGCAGTGAAAGACCGTGACCCACAGCTGTTTGCCTCATGCCCTAGCGGACTGGAGATTTCCTTTCTGGGGAACACACACCCAAGAGAAAAACTTTCATGTGGTTTGTGGGTTCCTGAACACGAGACCCAGGTTACTTCATCCCACACCCCACAGGCACGTACCCCCTCCCCGCCCCTCCACCCACACAGACCCACGAGGTTTCCAAATCCCTTCCCGGTGCAAAGACCACCTGACACAAGGAAGCCTCCACCATGGAAAGGTAGAGGCAGAACCAAACCGAGTGGTCAGAGGAAACAGTGCGTGGAGCAGAAGAAAACTTCAACAGAGGAGAACGGTCA
>NW_007728791.1:261541-264281 GCF_000696425.1 Galeopterus variegatus | reverse complement strand
TGGAAAGAAACATAAAATTAAGTAAAAAGAAAGCAATAGAGTTAATGTGCTCAACATTAAACAAACAAACAAACAAAAACAAACAAAAAAACCCAGTAAAGGTGAATTCAAGCTATTTCAGGGAAGTTTCCTGCTGAGTTCAAAATCGCCTGTTGACTCTGAATTGGTAGATACACTGTATAGCTCTATAAATGAAATGCATTTTCTTTTTACTTTACACAGACTTTTTAAAAGGTCAGTCAGAACACCACCTTTATAATGTAATTAGGAGACATTTTATCAAAGTAAATGACACTCTCAATTTGGAAAAGCAAATACAGAGCAAAGTCAAAAACTTAGGTTGAAAACATTAACACTGCTTTATGTCCACCTGGAGGAATCTCTTATACAAAATTATAGGGTTTTTTTCCCTAAATATCTGAACCACACTAATAGAATTTCTTTCAGCCCTGTAAAATCTCATTTTTAACTTTGGTTATATTGTTTTTAAGACCACTTTGTCCCTAAGATTCTTATTCTCTAAAGTGTCGGGTGTCATTTTTAAATGTTAGAATAAGTATAAGTATTTTTATCCCTCAAAATAAGTCACTATTCATCAGAGACCTTGCTCCAGGTTTCAGGGAGGAGGAAGCGGAGCATGAGACACACTACCTGTGCACCTGCGCTGCAGCACTCAACCACGACGACAACGGTGTCTTAGCCACGGCGCTGAATTATGAGCCATCAACAGCTCTTGGCTGGCTGCATTATTTGTTACCAAACTCATTGTTAAAACCTCCTTGTAAATCAGAGGATCACAGCCACGTCCCTCTTTGGCTCCCACACGGCAGTAATTCTTCACTTGACGCCACAGAGGCACAGAGGTCCCCAGAGGCTCGTCTGGAGAGAGGCACTGATAGAAAACCTAGTCCAGCTGGCCCAACTCTCAGCATCCTCGCAGGCTGGGGCTTCTCAGTCGGTCGTGATAGAAGACACAGGTAATTTGTTACCAATAAGAGTTCATATTTTTGAATTATTTAGTGTTGTTTTCTTTTAATAGAGGTAATTCAGAGTTAGCCCTTGCTCTGTTCCATTCCAGCCTGCAGCGCTTCCTGGGCAGAGGAGAGGGCAGAGCTGGAGCTGGAGCTGGAGAACCCGGCACCCGCGTGACGGGAGCGGCGCAGCTGCATAACTAGTCCAGCCTCTCACTTGACGGGAGGAGAGGGACCTGGACAGAGGAAGTGATTGTGCAAAGTTCAGTAACTCATTTGTGGCAGAGACAGGACTAGTAACCAGATCTCCTAACTACCAACCTTTTACTAGAATGTGGTTACTCAGTGGCTGGTATGTATTTCAATTTTCATTTCTAAGTGAGTTACCTAGTCCTGGGTATTGCTTTGGAAAAAAGTGAAAAATGATACAATAAAACTAAAATAAAACTTTCAACCTTAAAAATAAAAAATTAATGCAGTGGCTTCCCACATATTCATGGTTTTGTTTTCATTCTAAGATTAAAAATGTTAGATAAGATCTTGGGTATTGTTTTTTAATAGTGGACATGATGCTTCAAGGCCTCTTGACAACTACTGCTGAACCTAAACGATATCGACATTAAAACACTGCGTTTTAGGAACAACTGTACCCTAATAACTCACACTTACATTGATTTCTATAATTTACAACCTACTATGGTCCTGTTCTCTCATTTATTATTCATACCCATCCATTTACAAGAGAGGAAACTTTGGCTTGGAGAGTTTAAGAAACTTACTCAAGTCACACAATTAGCAAATAATGTCAACTTTATTCCAGATCTAGTCCCCTGACTCCAAACCCCATATTATTTCTGCGTATCACAGGAAGCGTCTTCTGGGAAAGCAGGCTCTGCCTCTTACAGCAGGTGGATGAGTCAGGGACGTGGCCAGCTGGCTGCTTCCAACACGGATGTGGCCCACGTTGCTCTCCTGGAATTACTACTAATGACAGCAAAATTCTCTACATTCAATTAATCCGTTTTAACAATTCCATGATGTGTGTGTTTTAAAGCTTCTGAACAGAATGTCAATTGAATGGCAACCATTAATTAGTAATCTTAGTGTCAGGCACTGTACTAGACTCTGGGCTACTGCTGTGGGTAAAAGAGACACAGTCCCTGCCTCACAGAGATTACAGTAGCAAAGAACCGAACAAACAAGACAAGGACTATGGTGACACGGTAATGTGCTCGTTCTCACGCCAACTGCACACGTCTCTTCCCAGCTCTGCACTCAGTGGCATCACGTTGGCAGCTGGAGCTATACCATGGAAACTGGCAAATGTTACAAATCAGGGTTTCTGTTTCCATAGAGCTGGTTATTAAACACTTATCACACTGGTGATAAATATGAGGAAAAATAAATAAATAAACAGGATGCTGTAAGAGAATCACAGAGAATTGGAGTAGTCAGGGAAGATCTTCTTCAGGAAGACACTTAAGGTAAAGGATAAAAAGGTATCTGCCATGTAAAAAGCCTGGACAGGACTGATCCAGGCATAAACAACAGGAAATGCAAAGGTCCCAGTTCAGAGAGAGCTTCAGATATCCCAGCAACTGACAGAAGGCCCAGTAACCACAGTGAGATGAAGTTAGGGTCATCAGAAGGAGTCCTTGGTGGAAAGGCATCTTTTTAATCACAGAACTCTAAAATAACTACAGAGAGTTATACTTACTCTTTACTGTATAGTGCTTTAGAGTTTTTAAGGTATTTTCCCATAAATTATT
>NW_007728791.1:257858-260315 GCF_000696425.1 Galeopterus variegatus | reverse complement strand
CCCGGCACTTGGATTCATGGGGAGTTAGTGTGACTGGGATTTCTCACTGTGTTCCTGCCTCTGCAACCCTGCTCACCAAAGGATCTCTCTTAGAGGACTGCTGTCATCGCAGCCTCATGCTGGGGTTGAGGTGGCCTAATAAACCTCACTTCTTTCTCTAACATAAACGTGCAAATGGAAATCAAAACCGCAAATGAGTCAGTGATAAATGCTGAATGTAGCTTCAGCTGAGTTAGCCAAGTGACCTTGCTGATGCTAAATTGAATTTACCCACTCAGGCTCAGGGGAAGAAAAAAGTTGCAGGCGTCCCCTCTGCTCTGCCACAGCAAAGCCCAGAGAAGAGAATGTTTGCTGGCTCCAAAGAAAAAGAGGCACCAGCATTGTTCCTCCAATGGAAGGTCCCTCCACAAGCAAGGAACATCAGGAACCTGTGGCAAGTGCTCTGTCAACAACCCAAGGGACCCTGCCCAGGAGAAAATCCACTGGCCCTGACATTCCGGCTCCCTGTTGTGATCCAGAGCCGTGACTTTCCTACGCTGGTTTCAATCCATGGCTCTCCCCCATACAGGAAGTATTCTTTTTCATCTCCATGTCTCTGTTTATAACATTTTTTTCTAGATGCAGCTTCTCCAGCATTCTCAAGTCATTGATATTTGCCCTCTCTTCTCTCAAGTCTGGATAAGTTAAGGTCACACTGCTAGAAAGGTGGCAGAGCTAGAATTGAGACCAAAGTCTTTATGACCCCCAGATCCAACCTTTTTTCACTGGATCACAAGACCCTCCGTGGCACTTTGTGTGTGTGTGTCTGCGTGTACATGCGTGTCTTGCCTTCTTTCTCCTTCTCTAGTTTGTTAGAATTAGGATCCAAAGTCCACATNAGAAAGGTGGCAGAGCTAGAATTGAGACCAAAGTCTTTATGACCCCCAGATCCAACCTTTTTTCACTGGATCACAAGACCCTCCGTGGCACTTTGTGTGTGTGTGTCTGCGTGTACATGCGTGTCTTGCCTTCTTTCTCCTTCTCTAGTTTGTTAGAATTAGGATCCAAAGTCCACATGTTAAATTTGTGGACTGTCAGGTCTCTTACTTTATAGGTTTTCTTTCTAAATTTCTTGCAACTTATTTGTAAAAAAAAATAGGATATTTATACATGGGGAGCTTCTAAGGTACTGGCAATGTTCTAATTCTTATACTGAGTAGTGATTATGGAAGTATTTGCTTTATAATTACTCTTTAGACTCTACATATGTATTTTATACCCACTTCCATATGTGCGAATCATTTCATGTGGGTTTGAGTAGAATTGGCCCACCCTGTAAGGGATGGTTCTGGGTGGCTTCCGCTGCTTGGTTCAGTACATTCCTCTGGCTGGTCTTTTGGGCATCCGCCCACTTGCTAGGAATGCTGGAGCTCAGACGCTGTCTCCAGATGGCACGTGGCAGGTGCGAGAGTGGTGGCTGCTGCAGATATTTTAAACCAAAAGGATTCACAGCTATTTGAGTGCAGGATGAGACCAAAGACGGAGCTGACTCCACGATAGGTGGAACTGAGTGAGGGAGGGAGCTTGGGTGCCGAGGAACCGGTTTAACCTGCTCGATCATATGTCACCTGGGTCACAGCCACCTGTGGATTTCTCAGTTAAACCAGCCAGTAAATCCCTGTATTGAAGAGAAACATTGAGTCTTGTTGTTTTGATATTATTTTCTGTTTGTGCTTGTGCTTGGCAACACAAATGATCCCAACAGGTCTAATCTCTGGGTGTTCCTTATGAGAAAAGAAGGCCAGGGAGTTTCTAAACTCTGCCTAGTGCCCGGGCCTATAAACTTGTTAGTTAGGTGATGGTTCTAAGATGAAGAATTCTAGAGTAAAGCAAAGCGTAAGCTTCCTGAGGCTGGAGCCGCGTCTGTCCTCTTGCTTCTGTGTGTACATACACACTGCTCCGTCCTGCTCGCTTCCGTGCGTACCTGCAATGCTCTGCACCTGCGCGGTGGCTCACCACACCAAGGCTCTTGGCCACTGCAGCTTCAATTCCAGCTTCAGCACAGCTCAGCACATTCATCCCTCCTGAGACAATGGCAAGAGCCAGGGTAATAATAGCTAACTTACTGAGCGCTGACTGTGCTAGGGGCTGAATTGTCCCTCTGCTCCCCCACCCCAGGACCTTAGAATGTGACATTTGGAAACAGGGTCTTTGCAGATGATCAAGTTAGATGAGGTCACTGGGTGGACCCTAATCCAATATGACCCATGTCCTTAAAAGTTGGGGAAATGTGGACACAGACACAGGGAGAACGCCATGTGAAGATGAAGGCACTAGTCAGGGCGATGCGTCTACAAGTCAAGTGTGTTAGTCCATTTGTGTTGCTGCAACAGAACACCTGAGACTGGGTCATTTATAAGAAAAGAGGTTTATTTGGCTCACGATTCTGGGACAGCTGCATCTGGTGCGGGCCTCAGG